>NC_044907.1:86498866-86774092 GCF_001633185.2 Quercus lobata | reverse complement strand
CCAAGCGCCATCAAGTTTGCTCACTCCACCAGAAGTACAACCTCCAATATCTCATGATGATCAGCCTTCTATATCAAAGAAACCATCATTAAAAGTGAGATTAAATCATCCCAAAAGTAATATAATTGGAGATTTGGATGTGTAAATCATGTGAGTTATCATTGTTACCTTGCTCAATTTGAACCAAAGAAGGCAGAAGAAGTTTTGCAAGATGAAAATTGGGTAGATTCCAAGCACTAAGAACTACATCAATTTGTTAGAAACGATGTGTGGGAATTGGTTCCAAGACCAAAAGACACTTATTTGATTGGCACCAAATGGATCTTCAAGAACAAGATCGATGAGGATGGTAAGGTTATGAGAAACAAATTGAGATTAGTGGCTCAAGGATATACTCAAATTGAAGGTATAGATTTTGATGAGTCATTTGCTCTGGTAGCAAGACTTGAGTCCATTCGGATTCTTCGATCCATAGCTTGTCAAATGAGATGAGAAATTTCTTCTTGTAGCTCAAGTTTATGTTGATAACATTGTGTTTGGTTCATCAATGGATGCACTTGCTCAAGAATTTTCTGAAGAAATGAAGAAAGAATTCGGAATGAGCATGGTGGAGGAGCTATACTACTTTCTTGGCCTTCAAGTGAAGCAACAAAAAGATAGGGTTTTCATATCTCAAGAGAAGTATGCCAAAAATCTAGTTAAAAGATTTGGTTTAGACTCAAAGAAACATGCATCCACCAATGAGCTCTTCCACCAAACTTAGCTCAAATCCATATGGCGTGGAAGTTGGTCCAACCCAATATAGGAGCATTATTGGCAGCCTCTCATATCTCACCGCAAGTAGGTCAGACATAGCTTTTAGTATTGGAGTTTGTGCATGCTTTCAAGCAGCAGTAAAGGAGTCCCATATGACAGCAGTTAAAAGAATCATTCATTATGTCAAGGGAACATCCAAATATGGGATTTGGTACTCTAGAGATTCAAATGATTTCCTAGCCAGTTACTTAGATGTTGATTGGGCTGGGTGTGTTGATGACAGGAAAAAAAAAAAAACTTCTGGAGGATGTTTCCATCTCAGAAACAATTTGGTGTCATGGATGAGCAAGAAGCAAAACTCAGTGTCATTATCGACTGCTAAAGTGGAGTACATTGCTACAGGTAGTTATTGTGCCCAACTCTTATGGATGAAGAAGCTTCTTCATGATTATGGGATTTCTTAAGACACCATGTGCATTTTCTGTGATAATACAAGTGCCATTAACTTATCCAAGAATCTTTTTCAACACTCAAAGTCAAAGCATATCAAAACTGGATATGACTTCATTCATGATTTGGTGGAGGAGAAAGTAGTATGGCTGGAGTTCATCAACACCGAAAATCAAAAGGCTAACATCTTCGCTAAACCCTTTAATGGTCCTAGGTTTGAGTCTCTTTGTAAGACCATCGGTTATGGTACCATTCTTTGACTCATCTCCTTGATGTGACCCTTACATTTCTATCATTAGTGCATTCATGTAGAAGGGGTCACTCATGCAATTATGATGTCTCTTTTACTGCTTTTTGCTTTGTTTGTTGATCTTACTTTATTGATTTTGTTTTGAGTGAGTACAAATCCAAAAAATCATAAAAAGTATTGAGTCTCAAAAAGTTTGATCACTTGTGTAGTGTCATATCATATGTTAAGTTTGGTTTAGTACCTTCATACTAATGGCATAGTGCATTTACGAGTTTAGCTTGTTATGTATGCACATTTTAAGTGTGAGTGAAATCTAAAAATTTATGTTTGATTGTAGTAAATAGATCTTCAAGCTTGTCATGAATGACTAGCCAATAGTTTTATTTGATCTTGATACATGCGTAGACTTACTCCTATATATCTTCTCACATTTATTTTTATGTCAAAAAGCTTTTCAAATGTCAATCTCTAAAAGGAGAAAACTAGTTTCACTAGGAAAAGGTGGAGCAAAATGTATGATGCCAAAACCAAAGGCTTATTCTTTAAAGAAATATAAAAAATTTCATGGCATCGTTGCTTAAAAATTGAGTTGTATTGATCAAAAAATATGAAAAATGGAAGCCAAATGAAAAACTTTCAATCAATGTAAACATTTTGGTGAGGAGTCATATATGTTCATTTCTACTAGTGAGATAGGTCACCTAACTTCGTGCTATTTGTGTATGACTTGATTAAATTAATCATTGAAGTTTCATACTAGACTATGGGCTAATTCATACTTGATTCCCTCACACCGCACACAAATCTAATGTTCAATGAATGCGTATTTCATTTGTGTGATTGTATGTGTTCAAATGTGATTTTTGTATACTCAATTGCTTGATGATCAAACTCAAAAAGATTTTTGAGTATTTCATGTGTTTCTAGAAGTGATTTTTGTAACTTTGGTCCTTAAAGTTTTTCCCAAAATGTGAAATTTCTTAGTGTTGAAAAACTTTCCGTTTGGCCATTTTGCAACTACTTTCGCGAGTGGCCTCTAGTCACGAAATTCTTAAAAAATTTCAATTTCTTAAAAATTTCAGGCAAAGAGTTTTGTGAGTCCCTCGCAAGTACTTCACGACTTAGATCTGACCCGCGAAAATCTACCCTATGCATCTGCATATTTCGCGAGTAGGCTCGTGACTGGCTCACAAGTCACTGACTCACGAAATGTAGAAAAGGACAGTTTTTAAAGGGCTCGAAATGTTAGTTTTCAAAGTGCTTTGCCTTTTTGGACTCTGCGACTCCCACCCTTTAAAACACATATTTTCATTCAAAAACCATCAAAACCCTCTTGGATTTCATCTCTAAGACTCATTCAAGGTATTTCTTATCTCTTTTAATCTTTCAATTCCTTAATTTGTTTTAAATTTCTTAAAACCTAGGGTTGGGGTTATTTTTTGTGTTTGGGTTAGGAAAACTTAATTTTTGCAAATTTTTTCAATTTTGTTGATTAGACTTAGTCCCATTTTGTTTCTTGTTGATTGTGTTGGCCCCATATGGCATTTTAACATGTATTTAGGCAAGATTTTCACATGTTCATGCATTGTTTATCATATGTGTATAGTGTGTGCACATTAGGTTTTTGATAGAATGCCTCTTTGGTGTTTTTTTTTGGACTCCAATAAGTATCAAATTTTGGGTTTTAACATATTTATTCATGTTTAACATGTTTTGATCATTGGTTGTGTGTTTTACACACTTTTCCCCATGAGTGCTTGTTCATGCATTGATCATGCATTGCATATGCACATTTGGTGCACCCTTGATGCACACATCCTGCCACTTGACATGTTTTGCATACATTCATGCTAGTTGAGTCTTTCTAGACCTAATAGCACATATAACATGTTCAGGTGTCTTTGTTATGCTCGTTTGATCTTATTTTAGAGCATTTTCTTCTATATTTGCTTGTTTTTGAACTAACTTGTATCTAATCAAGTTTGTTACCATTTATTTGTATGTTTTTTGTGTTTGCTCACTTTTGTAGATGTCTCTTCGCAAGACAACCACTGTCAAGAAACCTCTTAATCATCAATGTTATGAAGAGGATTGCTTTTGGGATAGAGATGCATTTGAGGCATTCTCGGAGTACTACAAGAATGCTATCATAATTGTGGAGAGAGAGGTGGATCTTCCATCTCTTAAGGGCACCTTCATCCCCAATGTGTTTAGAGATCACACATGGGCTCCACTCCTCACAGGCTCCTTGGATGTGCACCATATCTTGGTTTGGAAGTTCTTCTCGAATGCGATTGTGGAGGGAAATCACCTACATTGTTGGGTGAGAGGGAAGGAATTCATAGTTTCTGCCATGTCAATTCAAAACTTCCTTCAGATTAGGCTGGTAATCCTAGAGTCTTCTCTTCCATATGACAAGAGGACAACTCCAGTATTAGTGATAGTACCAGTTCTTGGGGGAGAACAGTTGAAAAAGTGCTTGCTCGCCACCATTTTCTCTCCTGACATGAGAACACTGGAGTACATTATGCTCTTCAACCTCTTCCCAGTAAGGAATTTGACGAATCTCTCCCAAACACGAGCATTCTTTCTTCATGACTTATTCCAGAAGAAGGACATAGACATCTATGCTCACATCTACCATCTTCTTGAGAAGTGTGTCAGTAAGAAGACATCCCGGATGACTCTACCTTTCCCAGGATTGATCATGTCTATCATGTGACATGAGAGGGTCTAGATTCCCCCCGGGTTGCCAGTGATGAATAAGGAAGACCAGATTTCTACTTAAATGATGACGAAGAGCAAAGCTCGTCTTTATGGTCTTGAGGAAGAAGAAAGAGCAAAACGTGAGGACACTGCTCATAAGGGTGGCAACACTAATGAAGATATTGATAACTTCACCCTTGATCTTGAAGACATGGAAGCCTCACCCTCTCAGCCTCAGCAACAACCACGGCTTAGCGTCAAGGACAGCCACATGCAACTCCTCATGCTTTCGATTGCATCGACATGCTTCTTGACAGATTCAACTATTTCCAGTGTTCACAGGAGGCTATGCAATGAACGTTGGATGATTAGTGTGCATACACCACCATTCAGATGACATTTCTTCAAGAGCAAATCACTACTCTCTCCATTCAGATTGGAGATTTGACAAGCGAGGACTAGCACCTTTGGGCATTCTGGTAAAAGAAAGGTAGTAGTATTTAGTTGAGGGGGAGTATAGATTGAGGGGGAGCAGAATTTCGATACTATTTTGCTGCTCTTATAGTTTATTTAGTTTGCTTTGTTTCATTTACAGTGCTTTATTTTAAAGCTTTTAGTACTTTAGTTTAAAACTCAGTTTACTGTAGTACTATGTGTATCTTGGTTTTTATAGTAGTTTCTTGATGCTTTTAGTTATCTATTACTTCTTGCTTTAGTTTCTTTAATGCATCATGTGCTTGTTGGAAATGCAATTAATTTTTGCATTGCTCTTAATTGCTTGCGTGTCTGGATGATCATTTACTAGTTAAATGTTCATTGTGGTCATTTTTTAATAACTGTTCATGTTTGATCAAGTTATGCTATATGTTCTTATATCTTTTGTTTATCTTGTTCGCATTTTACTTGGCTCTTTATACATGCTTTGTATTCTACACACTCTGCCTCTTATATAAAGGCACTCTTGTATATTTTATTACTTGAGAAATACAATACAATCATTCAATATTTCTAACATGGTATTAGAGCCACTCCTCTGAATTTTTTGGTGTGCAATCTACAATCCTATCTTCTTAGTGCACTCTGCTGCCTCCACCATCGACGTCATCGTTAGAATCATCGTCGCCATTGCCGTTATATACTGAAGACCATTGCCATTCCAATCGCCGCCATAAATTCTGCTTCGAACCACTAGTCACCACCATAAATTCTGCTTCATCCATGCGCTTCACACGCCACACACACTGCATACGCTTCCAGTAACCTGCTAACGTCATCTATGATGTCATCCTGCTTACGTCAACCGTCACGTCAGCCCTAGCTTATGTCATCATCCGCGTCATCTTGCTGACATCATCGCTCCTTGGTTGACTTTGACTGTTGGCTTTTGAGGTAGGTTTGACCGTCGACTTTTTGCAGTCCAGGTGCTCCTTGTCCATTTTTTCACATAGATTTCATTTTTGCAGTCCATTTTTGCATATTTTGCTTCTAAGTGGAAAATAAGTATAGGTCTTCTTTTTATTGCAACAATCATCGTCGATAATCCAACAAACATTTTTGCAAACGTCTTGGCCATAATATTGAAACTTGCTATCAACGCAAACAAATTAATTGTTTCCATTTCTACTACTACTGTTGCTAACATTGAGAGTATCCAACTAATGACTCCCGTCTCTGTAAAGTCTAAGTTTTATGGATCCACTATCACCATTTCAATAGTTAACCTTCAAAACATCATCTCTAATACCATTTATATGGTTGGTAATACATCTTATTCATCTTCTCTTTCAGTTACATCTGGTATGTCTCCTTCCTCTTGGCTTATGGATTCTGCTTGTTGCAACCACACGACACTTCACTCATCCATATTTTCTCAACTTGAACCTGCACCACAGCCTCTTAATATTCGCACAGCTAATGGTTCTACAATGTTTGGTCATAATATAGGTTCTATCTCGACCTCCAACCTCTCAGTTCATGGGGTCTTTAATGTTCCTAACCTTTCTTACAATTTATTTTTTATGGGACAATTAGCTGAGTTGGGTTATCGCATTACCTTTGATTATTCTGGGTGTATTGTGTAGGATCCAAGGATGGGATAGGAGCTTAGGGTCATAATATAGTTTCTATCTCGACCTCCAACCTCTCGGCTCATAAGGTCTTTAATGTTCCTAACCTTTCTTACAATTTATTTTTTGTAGGACAATCAGCTGAGTTGGATTATCGCATTACCTTTGATTATTCTAGGTGTATTGTGCAGGATTTGAGGACGGGACAAGAGCTTGGGACTAGTCCCAGAGTTGGGCATATGTTTCTCGTGGACAACCTTCGTATTCCACTTGTTGCTCCTGTTTCTGTTACTACTGTAGTTTCTTCTATTCCTTCCCTTGCACTTTGGCATGTCCGACTTGGTCATGCAACTTCCTCTCGGGTACAACACTTGGCTTCTAGAGGTTTGTTAGGTTCAATGTCCATAGAAAATTTTGATTGTGTTTCATGTCAGTTAGGAAAACAACCATCTTTGCCTTTCAATACTAATGAATCAATGTCCACAGACATCTTTGACCTAATTTATTTTAATATCTGGAGGCCTTCCTCTATCTCTAGTATTGGTGGATCTCGATATTTTGTTGTCTTTGTTGATAATTATTCCCTCTATAGCTAGATTTTTCATATGAAATATCATTCTGAATTATTGCAAATATTTTCTAATTTTGCAAAAATGGTTAAAACTCAATTTTCCAAATGTATCAAAAATTTTGATTTAATAATGCTCTTGAATACACTCAATATGCTTTCCAAGCTATTTTACATTCTTATGGCACTGTTCATCAACTAACTTGTCCAGGTATCTTTCAACAAAATGGTAGAGCCGAACAAAAACTTCGTCATATTCTTGACACTGTTCGTGCTCTCCTTCTCTCTACCAAAGTTCCTGTTCCTTTTTGGGGCGAAGTTGCTCTCCATGCTATTCATGCTATTAATCGCATTCCTAGTCTTTTCATCTAAAATAAAACTCCATATAAGCACCTTTTTGGGTCACCTCCAGACTATCACCACCTTCACTCCTTCGGTTCTGCCTGTTTTGTTCTTCTTCAACCACATGAGCATAACAAACTTAAGCCTCGCTCTAGACTTTACTGTTTTCTTGGCTATAGCGAAACTCTAAAGGGGCATTGGTGTTATGATCCTGTCTCTCATCTTCTTTGTATCTCCCGCAATGTTATCTTTTGGGAACATCGCTTCTTTGTCGAGCTCTCTCACTTCTATGCCTCCTTATCTACCTCCTATGTCTTAGATCTTTTTCTAGATGAGCCACATATTCCTTCTATAGTTACTCTTGATCCTCCTATAGACTTCTCTGTTCAAACACCAGATATTTTTTATGCCTCTCCTAGATCACCCTTTAAAGAATAGGTCAAAGATGAATAGGTCGAAGATGAGCCACCAAACCCTAAGCTTGGGTCCCCTACTCCTGTTCCGCCTGAAGATCTTGCACAAGACATTCCACCTTATCACTTAACTCGGGTAAGATCCATTCCTATACATTTACTTGACTATCATTGTTATACTGCCCTTGCTACATTGCACAAGCCTCACACCTATCGTAAGGCCTCCACTAACCATTTATGGTAGATTGTAATGAAAGAGGAACTTGATGTATTATCTAAAAACCATACTTGGGATTTGGTGACTCTTTCCTTTAGGAAATCTGTGGTTGGTTGTAAGTGGATTTACAAGATCAAGACTTGCTCTAATGGGTCCATTGAGCGATATAAAGCTTATCTTGTTACAAAAGGTTTTACACAAGAGTATAGGATTGATTATGAAGAGACCTTTGCTCTGGTTGCTCGAATCTCATCTATTCGTGCCCTCTTAGCTGTTGCCGCTACCAGTAAATGGGTCATTTTTCAGATGGATATCAATTATGCCTTCCTTAATAGGAAATAAGTGAAGAAATTTACATGCAACCTCCTCCAGGTCTCTCTATTGAACCGAACAAGGTTTGTCACCATCGACGTGCACTTTATGGCCTTAAACAAGCTCCAGGAGCTTAGTTTACCAAGTTTAACTCTACCATCTCTCACTTGGGTTACATTGCCAATTATTATGATTTTGCCTTATTTCTTCGTTGTACCGACAAAGGCACCATTTTGCTTTTCCTATATGTGGATGATATGATCATAATTGGTGATGACCTCAGTGGCATTCAATAACTTAAGGATTTTCTCAGTCAGCAGTTTGATATGAAAGATCTTGGACATCTCAGCTACTTCTTGGGTCTTGAAATCACTCATTCCACAGATAGTCTTTATATTACTCAGGTCAAGTATGCTTTTGAAATTTTGTCTCGAGCTAGACTCACTAATAGCAAGGTTGTTGATACTCCAATTGAACTTAATGCATATCTGACTCTCTCCGGGGAGAAACCATTGTCTAATCCTTCTCTTTACAAACGATTGGCTGGCAGCCTAGTTTATCTCATTGTCACTTATCCAGACATTTCCTATGTAGTTCACTAGGTGAGCTAGTATTCGTCTACTCCACGATCGACTCACTATGCTGCTATTTTGCGCATTCTTCGATAAATGAAGGGCATTTTCTTCCATGGCCTTTTTCTGCTTTGCTCAGTCTCCTCTTATTCTTTGTGCATTCTCTGATGCTGATTAGGCAGAGATCCCACTGATCACAGGTTCACCACTAGTTATTTCTTTCTTCTTGGTTCTTCTCTGATTTCTTGGCAAAGTAAGAAAAAAAACCCTTGTGGCTCACTCTAGTACTAAAGCAGAATATCATGCCCTTGCTGATACCACATCTGAGCTCCTTTGGCTACGATGGCTTCTTAATGACTTAGGTGTGTCCACATCCTCTATTACTTCTCTTATTGTGACAACCGGAGTGCCATTCATATTGCTCACAATGATGTCTTCCGTGAACGGACTAAACACATCGAGATCGATTGTCATTTTATCTGTTATTATCTTGTCCATGGTGCTCTCAAGCTGTTCTCGGTCTTCTCTAAAGATCAACTTGCAAACATCTTCACCAAGTCACATCCTAAGGGACACCTTTGTAATTTGGTTAACAACCTCAAGTTGGTCTTATACCCACCTTGAGTAAGAGGGGGCCTGTTAACATGTAATAGGTTGTGGGCTTTAGGCCCACCTTGTTTACTTGTACTACACACATACTTGTACTACACACTTTGCTGCTTATATAAAGATACTCTTGTATATTTTATTACTTGAGAAATACAATACAATCATTCAGTATTTCTAACTGTCAATGATGCTTTATAAAAATATATACAATAAAAAACAGAAAGGTCTATATGTCATGGACCCATGGCCATGTGGGCTTAAAGCAGTGAGTTTTTTCCTTTTTGTTATTTATTTATTATTTTTTGTTTTTGTTTTTAGAGTAAGACTAAGGGAGCCTTTTATGCTTTTTATTGTTTTAGCAGCATACCATGAAAAAATAACAAAACAATACAAAAGAGCTTCATGCAAAAAGAATAAAAAACAAGACAGAGATGCCCGCATTGGATGAGCAAGGTTGGTGAAGTTTTGGAATAGGAAAAGCATTGTCTTACAATAACTAAGAGTGCCTGAGACCACCTACCAAACAATTGTGATCCAAGAAAGTACAAAAGCATGCCGTATGGCTAGTCCTAATGACCACCAGCTCCACCTCCAATCTAGAATCCGAATATTTCACCATGGCTGCCTTGTTCATGTTGTTTACCATCCTCGACAAATACTTTAAAGGAAGCTAACATGATATAAACAAATAGAGAAATAAATGGTTTTTAAAAGTTGAAGAATAAAGTCTTATATGAAAAAACTATTAATTAAAAGTTAATAGTAAAATTAAAATATAATTTAAAATGGTTTCCATTAGGTATTGTATAGGCACCAACCAAGTAGGATGCATGTTTATTAAAAAAAACATATATACACTTGGTGCAAGGTGTCTAAGTCTATACAACAATTTGGTAAATCCACCCAACTTATATATATATATGTATATATATATATATATATATATATTGAAAGCTCAAATAGTGTGAAACACTATAGCTAATTTAGACCCCCAATTTTAAATTATGACTTAATTACTTTTACTCTAACTTAACTAAATGCGAAACAAAATTAAATGAGTCGTAATAAAACCAGAATACTACTCTAAGGTATAAGCTTGTACAATAAACAATAAATGTAAACCTTAAAAAGTAGGAAAGAGAGATGTAAATACAAGATAACATCGAGACGTATTATCAAAGATGAAACCGAAGTACTCAACGAAAAACCTCTCTGCAGCCCTCCAAGCCAAAATGAATCCACTAGTGAATAAAGTTGGAGTACAAGAATATCAAAAAAGCTTTCCAAGCCAAATCTACCCAATGTACTTGAACCCTCTAAGTTCCAGCTACCAACAAACTTCATGGACCCATGTCTTCACTAGTTATCTAGATCCTGCAATTAGTTCCAAATTGCATCCACCAATCAATGACTTCTTCCGATGCTTCCCATATGCACCAAAACTTCTCTCAACACTTAGATTGGGTGAGGTAAGTGTTTGGACTAAGAACTTTTTAAGGATGTGTAGATGGAGAGGTAGGAGTAAAGGTAAACTTTAGAGAAATGGTGTAGATGATTGTGGGTATACAATCTCTATCTCTCAAGTGTGTAGATAGGGTTTTCTCTCACAAAATTTCCTTAGAAAAAATCTTTACAATTTCGTGGGTAATGAGGGCTTCTATAGAGTTGGTAAAAATATTTAAAAAAGCACACTTAAAAAGCTCTAGGCAGAGAGTTTCGCGGGTCACTCGAGACTTGGTTTGAGTCGCAAAGTAACTTGTGAAATCCAGCCTGGCATAGAGACTCTTTAGATTCCAACATGTGCTTTTCACGCGGCCTTTCGTGGGTTGGCACTTGCGAGCCAATCGTAAGCTAGTCGCGAAATCTTCTTCTTCATAGAACTTCACCAATCTCTCACACACAACTCTTACATTAAATCCCATAGAAAATACAGGAAAATTATTGAACAAAAATATAATCAAATTTGATACGGAATTAAAGCTAATATAAAAATATAGTTGTAAATCACAACATTACACACACACACACACACACACATATATATATATATATATATATATATACACACACATATTATGTCCCTATCTTCTTCTCCTATCATTTCTAAGTTGATAAAAATTTTAATTTGATTACAGTCCAAATTCTTCATATACAATTCCATAAGTTGATAATTCAATTTTATTTAATCCTTTTATTATTATAATTTATAAGTCCTTAAAAAATCAAGAAAAAAAATTTACATTTCAAAGATGTATATAGCAATCCAAACCTTTTCTCTTGGTTATTGAAATCAACAAAATTGTACAACCTTTTTATCAAAGAAGTATATTTCAAATACTCACCTTAGGGATTTCTGTTATAGAATAAATTTTTAGTTAATAATCCTTTTATTATTAATTTATTTTGAATTTTGGTTTCACATTAATATTTCATATCAACATTAATTGTTTTTTAAAAAACAATCATAGTACATGTATACAACTACTAATAGTCTAGAGAGGTGCTACGTCTACAACATTTTCACAACAAATTATAGGTATTTAGTTGTTATTATTTCTAATTTGAACCTGCTAATGAAATTACTTTTCTAACCTACCAATAATAACCCGTAACAACCTGCCATATAGGATTTGTTGTGGATATAGCATTTCTTAATATCTAATATCAACATTTAATTTTATTTTTTATTTTTTAAAAAGACCTCATAGATAAACACAAAATTATAATTATTCTTATCGATTTTATTCTACACATCTCTATCAATTTTTTAGATAAGTACAAAAAATTAGTTTTTTTTTTCCTAACATTGCACATATATTAGACTTCATTCTCTCAATTTCTTCTCTATAACTTTTTTTTTATTTTTTTTATTTTAAATAATAACTTCTTTGTAACTTTGAGTTTATGTATTGATTTAAATTTCTTTATTTTCGATGCCTCATTTAAGTTACTTCATTAATTTTATTTTTTCAAAATTTGTCATTACTTAAAATATTTTATAATTTAGATTGTTCTTAATTATTGAATTGAGGTTTCCACTTAAATATGATTTCAATTATTGTTTTGGATAGTTCTTTTTGAAACCATTATTTTGGATAGTTTTTACTTATTCAATTCAATGTTTTTCTATTTAAATATATGGTGGTGATTAATTGAGCCCTAAACCTCAATATATATATATATATATATGCATTTCATAATACCTTACTTTCACATAATATGCATTTATTATATAACTTAAAAAGTAAAATACTCATTTATTTTCTTTACCTATTCTATTATCTAATTTTAAGTTAATTATTAAATAAAAACTATTTACATATGAATTTTGATTAAGTCATTCATCACATGGGCATAATACTATTATATATAAAAGTTGGGTTTAAAACTTATATAATACAAAAATAATATATATATATATATATATATATATGTATGTATGCTTCAATCATCGGTATCATTGTTTGACCTATTCGGACTATTATTTAATTTATTATAAAACTATTTGAATTTGGGAAGAAAAATGTACGGATAGGATAGTATAGGATAGGAATCATAGGATAAAGGAAAGAAGCGTATTTAACAAATGCTTCCATATCTCCCCTGACTCCGACCTAAGCATTTCTGCTTTCACACCTTCCCCCCCAACACACACACATGTTGTAGCAGTTTATATTAAATAATTACATTTTTGGAAAATGGCTCACCAGATGGAGGGGGTTTTGTGTATTTTTGTGAATGGTGTACTTTGTTTACATTTTTTTAAAGGACTTTTGTTCAGGATCCAATCGGCACCGATTCAACCAGCCGGAACCGAGCTGATCCGACCTCTACAAAGCTCCACCGTAGGTGTCGGCGTGGTGGTTGGAGGAGATTCAGGCATACCGACGACGGCCGGTGTGGCGATCGGCAGCTATTTTACACTCCGACGAGAAACTGCACCGCACCGAGTATATATATATATATATATATATATATATATGCTATAATTTTACATATGTATGATCTATTGTCTTTCAGTAGAAAGAATGCAAGAGAGCTGTTCTCAAAAAAAAAAAAAAAAAAAAAAAGAATGCCAAAGAGTTGGTTTGAGAGAGGCAAGGAAGAAGGGAGTACGGCGCTAGAGAAAGTGAGAGCTAGAGATGTTGGGTTAAGAACGTTAGGGCTTTTTTTATATAATTTAAATTTGATACCAAAATGATGCGTTTTGAGCCTGGCATTAATTTTAATATCAGTTCCAAAACTACGTCGTTTTGGTATCAGCTTAAAAAAAAAAAAAAAAAAAATTCAAAACTACAACGTTTCAATTTAAACCCTAAAATTATTACATACCCAACTCTCACTTTCTCAACAGTCGCCCAGCCTCTCCCTCTCCCATAAATGTCTCCTCCTTGCCTCTCTCTTTCTCTCTCTTCACTCTCTACCTCCGCTGCTGCTGCTTGCTGCCACTGTATTATGCCCCCTGAACTACAATTCTTGGAGTTCCACTTTTCCTCTCTTTTTTGCTATTCTCAGGAAGTTTTATAGAAGATTTTGAATTTTATGCTTCTCCTTACAATGCTTTCATTGAGGTTTGTTTATGTATTTTATTTTCAATAGTTTTTATTTATCTTTTATGGATTCAGTTTTTTTGTGATTTGAAATCGAATATTTTTGAGAGAATTTGTGTGTTTTCCTTTGTTTCCTTTTCTTTTTATGGAATATTTGAATTTTTGAATGATTATGATGGGGTTTGGGTTGTTAACTGCATTGTGTTTGATTCTTAAGAAAATAGAGGAATTAACCGAACTAAGCACTCCGAACCGGTATGGTGCACCGTACTTTGTGTAGACCAATGCCAAACCCTTCATAGATGAGGTGCGGTCAAGCATGAGAGAAAACCGCACCTTATAAGTGTGGTGCAAAAAACCCTCCAATAACCCGCCGCACCGCACCGTGTACGGGCCTAAAAATAACTATGATAATCAGTCTTTTATTTTCCACGAAAGGTCAATGATTCTTTATAAAAAATATAATAAAAAATAGAAAGGTTTATGTGGCATGGAACCATGGCCATGTGGGCTTGGAGCAGTGAGTTTTGGCTTTTTTGTTGTTATTTTTTTATTTTAGAGTAAGACTGAAGGGAGCATTTTAGGCTTTTTATTGTTTTAGCAGTGTACCATGAAAAAATAACAAAACAAAACAAGAAAAAATAACAAAACAAAACAAGAGCTTCATGCAAAAAGAATAAAAAACAAGACAGAGATGCCCACATTGGATGAGCAAGGTTGGTGAAGTTTTGGAATCGGAAAAGTATTGTCTTACAGTAGCTGAGAGTGCCTGAGACCACTTACGAAACAATGGTGATCCAAGAAAGTATAAAAGCATGCCTTATGGCTAGTCCTGATGACTACCAGCTCAACCTCCTACCCAGAATCCGAATATTTCACCATGGCTGCCCTGTTCATGTTGTTTACCATCCTTGACATCCGACCCCCACCAGAGCCACCTGTTCCAACCCTCTATCCATCACCATTTCCCACCCTTTCTCCACCACTGCCACCGCCACCACCACCGCCAACGTCTACGTTTTCTCCACTCCCACCTTTTCCCCAGTTGCCCCCTTTCACTCCATCAACCACACGGTCACCACCAAGACCAGGTCAACAAGAACTCATCAAATGGTTGCGGTTCGTTGCTATGTATATCTTGGCTCCAACAACCATCATCACAACGATTGCTCTCATTGCTAAATACATCCGGCCTCAGCCGCAGCCAGTAAGCGTATTCGATATACCGGAGCGTGTGAGCTTTGCAATAAATTGCACTGATGAGAGTTTGCCTATAGAATGGTGTAAATTGCGGCAGTTGATGGGATTGGAGGAGTGCGATGCGAAAGCTGTAGTGCCTAGGGATTGTTGTACCTGATTTTTTTCCTATCTGTTTGGATTTTTTTTTTTATTACTCAATTTTTACCCATTTGTTCCGATCTGACTCATCTGAGTATTTGGGTATTAGAGGTTCTGGGTTGGTTTTTTTTTTTTTTTTTTGTAAATTTAGTTTTGGAGTGTCTGTGGGTTTGTTTAGAAGCAGTGTTGAAGTATGCTATTTAAAATGATGTCAAAATTGTGGTTTAAAAAGTATTTTGAAATCATAGTGATGTATTTGTGGTACGTGTGTGTATATATATATATATTATATATATTTTTTTTTTTTTTTTAATGTGTTGCTTTTCTAACATGATGAATAAAATAAATATTTTTATTCAAAGAAAGAGAATCTCCCACCCATGACTTTCCAGTCTCCCCTTCTTCTTCGGCCCATCTCCCTCTCTGCAAGTCCAAGCTTGAACAACCCACTTAATCCGTGCAAACCCAACTAAATTAATCCCAAATTGCTATTGATGCATCACTGGCCATCGAAACCCAGAAAAAAATAATAAATAAATAAAAGAAAGACTTTGGTCCTTCTGTGCAAACCCAAACCAAAACACCTCTAAATTCTGTGAAGGCCAATCAGTTGACTAGTACTTAAAACTAAGTGTGCATTTAGCATTGACTTAAAAGCCAGCTTTTTGTTACTATTTAGTTCATTTTTGTTATTATTTAGCTTATTTTTGCTATTATTCATGGGTCCTATTGCACTTTTTAGTACTATTTATGGGTTCTATTGCATTTTTTGGTACTACTCATGGGTCTCACTGTACTATTCCAACTACCTTTTAGCTTTATTTAAAGTACTTTCAGCAAAAAAATTTCAATTTCAACTAAATAAGATGTCTTAAACAGACTCTTAATTAGGTAGTTTGATTTTGGTTAGTGCATTGAACCCATGGCAAGGTAGATTGAGTTTTGTCGTTTACAAATTACCCATTCCTTTGCTTCTTAGTTTCACAGTGATGGCCATTGATTCAAACATCCCACAGAGAGAGAGAGAGAGAGAGAGAGAGAGAGAGAGAGAGAGAGAGAGAGAGAGAGAGAGAGAGAGAGAGAGAGAGAGAGAGAGAGAAGAGAGAGAGAGAGAGAGAGAGAGAGAGAGAGAGAGAGAGAGAGAGAGAGAGAGAGAGAGAGAGAGCTAATTACAATAATGCCACTCAACATTATAACTAAAAAACTGAAAACTACTACGGAAAGTTTTCTAAGTACAGTGTTAAACACTCTAAATTGAGAATTGTGATTCAAACACTTCTAAATAAACACTCCAACCGAACATGTTTCTTTTCTTGGGCCCTATAGTTTTCAGTGTTTTAACACTAAAAACTGTTGTTTGAACACTGATACCAAACAGGCCCATTTAGGTGAACTATTTCTTATCTCTGTTCTATATTGGTTTGTTATTGCATTGTTAAGGTGCATTCTTTCTTTTTGAGGTTAGGTTTGACAAGGTGTGGAAAAGTTGGATAGTCTTTTGTGTCCTAAAGTGGGTTCTTTCCCAAGAATTACAACCTTATGTTGTTAGGTCCCTTTTAAGCTTACCACAATTTATAATTCTTTCACTAAAATGATGGAGATTGGAGAGGCCTTTGCAATTGATAACAAATCATTTTAGAAAAGTTTTGACACCACTTTTTTAGAAAATATAATACACATCAAAATAATTAATTTTTTTCACATAAAAGTTTTTAAAAATATTTCCTAAACTAATGCCCTTAGGTATAGTTATTAAACTTGGACTAGACATTGACCCAGTCTATGAGCCGTGTCATTGGATCACTGGTTCAACTAGTGGGTCAACAGTTTGAATCACACGGTCAAATAAAAAGGTTTTAAAATTTTAAATATATATATAAATAAAAGAAGAGGAAAAAGAAAGTCAAAGAGTTAAATCAATAATAAAATAAAGCCCCCCCCCCCCCCAAAAAAAAGAAGGTCTATGCATAAATTATATAGGATATACTCATAGCTACGTGCTAACTAGTTTTGTGAATTTGAAAAGTGCATTTTTATTTATTTATTTAGGTTTTCTATTATTTAAGTTATCATATTATCACACCTTAAACTATAAAGAAGTCAATGAGATTGACCTATTAACGTTATTTTACATAATTCACAAACCTAGTTGGGTTATTAAAACTCAGCCTAACCACACAGTTTGCTTAGAACTTGCTAGGTTTTACTAGTTTTGATTGGGTCTTTTGCACATCCGATCCAATTAATGACCTAGACTGGTCTATGTGTCGAGTCATCGTGTTACCAGGCTAGGTGCCCTTAGGGCATCTATTAAAATTTCCCTACTTTTATCAAGAGTGTGTACATCTAAAGACTAAGAGCAACTTCGACAGCCTAGCCAAATTTTCATCTCATTTAGAGAGTAAATAGTTTTTTCTACCTACATTTTTAAATACATTTTTCAATAGAAACTCTATCTTTTACATTGTTGTAAAAATCAGACCGGACTGGCCAATTCAATCGGTTGAAGAAGGAAATGGTCAAAACTGGTCAAGAACCAGTAAAAACCAAGAACAGGTCCCTTTTCTAGTGCTTTTGCTAGTTCGGTTTTTAAAACCATGATCTTTTCATCCCCATTTAAATATTATTTATTTATTTATTATTATTATTTTTATTATTCCCAAAATCTGATACACTTTATCATTCAACAAACACCCAAATCTCTTTCCCATTTTCATTAATCAACAACATTCACAAGTCAAATCTCTTCTACCTAGAATTTTACCAACCAAACTGATTCAAAGCTTTCTTTTGCTAAGATTTTATCAACTATAACATCAAAATCATTTATTAGAAAGAAAAGACCCAAATCTTAAGTCATAGAGAGTGAGAAATAGAGGTGGTGGGTTGAGAGAAACAAAGAGAAAGAAACCCAAATTTTTTGCTCAGATTTCATCAACCAACAACATCAAAATTGTTATATGTGTTGGGTTGAGAGAAAAAAAAGAGGAAAAAGCCCAAATTTTTTGGTTAGATTTCATTAACCAACAACATCAAAATTGTTCTGCGTTGCTGTGTTTTATCAAAATTAAAAGAAAGGATCCCAATGGTGCTGGTTGGGTTTTATGTATTTAGATTCAATTGGTAGTGTTGTCGTGTTGGGTTTTATGTCGTTGGGTTCCATTTGTGGTGGTTCTAACTTCGATCAAATGGTGACTAGATTGGATTTGGAGAGAGATGTTTCAGAAGGAGAGAGACATTTGAGTGTAAGAGAGGGTTGGGTATTTTTGAGAGAGAGAGAGAGAGCAGTTAGGAATGGGGGACAGAGAAAAAAATTGAATAAAAAATGTAGCATTTTGATATTTTATTGGACTAAATTCATATGGAGCGCAAAATGGAGTAGTTTGAATTTTGCATTTTGAAAAGGCTGTTGAAGTTGGTTTATTGTGTGTTTGCTCTCCAAAAATAGGTTTAAATAGCTTATTGGAGATGCTCTAAGTATTGGTAATAGAATAATAAAACTAACGGGTTTTACCTAATACACAATGGCAGAGCCAAAATCTCAGTTTAGAAATGCAAGATTAAAAGATAATATATTAAAAAAACCAAAAAATATTAATCAATATATATATATATATATAACAAAATAAATGAACAATTGTAAAAAAAAAAAAAAAAAAACTACCATACCTAGTTCAATTTACTCAATAATCTTCAAATTTTTTTTTTTTTTTTTTGGTATATCAAAATTGCCATATGATTTTTCATTCCCAATACTTGAACTCATTATTATGATCATATTTCTCCATAATCTTGATTATCTAAAAGTATTTGCCAAATATAATCCATTCTTACACACTAACAATCAAAGTAAGTAATTAATCTAAATTCCTAAAGTTTAGACATCTATTTTTTTTTTTTTATATCAATCAAAAAGTATTAAGAATATAGCAATATAACTACAAAATAGTATATATATATCTCACTACCTTACTTTTTCTATGTTAGAGGCTGCTTTCTTCAAAGTGATAGGTCCCTTTTATTTTTTCCTATGTTGGTGGCCATTTCTTTAAACTTTGTTTGGTTGGGGGATAGAAAATGGTGGGGTGATGAAAAAGTTGAAGGATAAAAGATATGTAGGTTTTTTTTTTTTTTAATTTTTTTTTATGTTTGATTGGTTGAGCTGGAAAAGAAGTGAAAAAGAGAAATCTTTGAATAGAGTTTATTACACACACAATTCAAAATCTTTTTCATGTGTGTGTAACATGTGTGTAATAGCTAGTTCTTATCCAAAATCTTTTATTTGATTGAGAAGAAAAATGAAAAAAGAGAAAGAAAATGCAATTTGTATAAATTTACTTCAATGCCCTTATAACATTTGTCATGATGACAATCATTTCATGTACAAAGATAACATTCGAAGAAAGTTGGGAAAACAACAAAACATAAAAAACCAAAATGCGTCGAAGCAGAAGTTAAAAATTGAATACAAAATAGCTTAAAGTCATTTATTTTTTTCTCTTGATGTAAAATATACAAATGTTGTCTTTTCCCCTAACCCCAAAGTTGGAGTATTTTACTGCAAATAATTCAACATTTAACAAATGCTTCCAGACCTCCCTAGCTCTATCCTAAGCATTTTTGTCAGAGTTAAGATAAGGAATTAGTCAAATGTGTAATATCACATTAAAAATAAGAGAGACTTTTTATTATTATTTATAAGTATGAAAATTAATGGGTTGAAATTAGTTGTAGACATAACATTTGTCTTTATTAGTAGTTGGATTTTTTTGCATGTGTTTTTTTGTGATATATTTTTAGTGTTTTTTGAAGCGGGATTTTTTATTGAAGAAGAAAAACAATTAGTGTTACCGTTAAAAGATGATAAGAAAATTTGATATAGAATCTCAATTTTTGTAATAATTTATTTTCACATTAAAATTTATGTATAAATAATGAAGTGTGTAGACACTCAATTTTACACCCATGATTTAATCAAGGAGAATGACTTGAATGACCATCCATGTACCCCAAAAAGAATGATTGCATTACATGTATCAATTTGTCTTTACATTACATGCATCAATTCATTCATTGCATATCATAAAATTGATCTTGATATTCTAACGGTTGCAACGGTGTTTCCGGTTTTCAAATCGGACCATCGGATCGAAAGATATCACATGATCAAGTTTGTACTGTCAACATGTATTGTGTCTAGGTGGAGTCGACCACACATGATTAATTTAAATTATTTATGATTGGTTAAGAAATTAAAATTAATTAAATAATTTTGTAATTGGTTGATAATTAGTATTAAAAATAGGGATGCATGCATATGAATAAAAGGGATGATTGGATAACGATAAAATTGTGGATAATTTGAACTTCATAAAGATTTATTTTAGGGTATTTATCTACAAGATAATTGTTCTTGAAAAAGCTTGAATTATCTAGATTAGAGATTAAAAAAAAAAAAAAAAAATCATAGACTAAGGATGAAAGTACGTCTAGGTGCAAGGACTGATCAAAAAACCTTAAAAGGGGAGTCCAAATGGCACCCGAACATGAAAGAGCGTTTGGTGTCCAAGAGCCCATTCGGCACTTTTGGAGTGTCGAACAACACTTTAAAAGGGTTGAATTGGCTCCTTTTGGGCTTTAGCCCAACGGCATTCAGGTGACGATAAGACACACCCTTTTCGATCTTTTCGCAAATGGATGTGTCCAGATTCACATCCTAATCATCCATGCCTGTTTTTTAGAGTCTTCTGGCCTCTATAAATAGAGATTGAATCTCATAATTCAGTACCTTTTTTTTACGCTCTGAAAGGCATACATTTTGAGACTCTCAAATTGCTAATCCTTTTTGAGATTTGTTGCTTAAATTAGGGTTTTTAGGTTTCAAAGATAACTGAATAAGTTTCTTGGAATCCTAAAACATCCTCTCAAGAACAAGGAGTGCTCATGCAAGAGGTTGTTGTCAACCACCCTTTCTTGTTCTTATGCTTCTTGTTTATAATGATGAATTTTATTTTTTTTTATTTTTTTATTTTTTTATTTTATCTTTGAATTATTAATCATTGTTTTGTTTAAAGCATGATTGTTTTTATGCAATTGTTATAATCTCTTTCTTGAATGTCAATAATCTGCATGTGAACAACTCTTTTTCTTAAAATAAAGTCAGATCTGCATTTTCATTAGATGTAGATCTGACTTTTTCTTAAAATAAAAAAAGATCTGCATCTTCATTAGATGTAGATCTGACTTTTTCTTAAAATAAAAATGGATATGTATCTTCATCAGATGCAGATTTGAATTTTTCTCAATTAAAAATTGATTTGTATCTTTCTTAAATACAGATCTGATTTTTCTTAACATATGCAGATTTTTGAAATAAAGAAAAAGATTAAACATGATTGTGTTTGTGTTTGTTTTATTTAATTCATGTTGCATAAATCTAAATTATGAGTGAAACTCTCTTCTTAAAAAATCTTTTTCATTCTTTTAAAACATTTAAAAAACAAATATGATATTTTTCAAACCAAAAGACTTTATTTCATGTATCACAGATCAGAATTTTTATCTCCAAAAACCACCTTTTTTATTTATTTATTTATTTTTTTTACATACTAGACAACAGATCTGGTATTTTGACAAATCAAAACAGATCTAAATTTTTTTAAACTAAGGAAGAGACTTCAATCATAAATAAATTTGTATGATTTAATTTTCGTGTCACATGTTCAACATATCATTCATAACATGCATACAAAGGTATATTGGTCACAAGAGTCTTGAAGACCAGACTTTATCTGGATGGAATGGGTGCCTAACACCTTCCCATTCCGTTATCTAGCCTTCGGATTTAGTTCATTGGTTAAGTAGATCTAGCCTTGTCTTTACTTTTTATTTTGGGTAGAATGTAAATAGGACAAAAAGCCATGTAATTATTTGATAGTTTATAACTAGGACCCAAAGCCATGTGATTTTCAAGTTTATCAAATATGTAATTTTTATTCAATCAATGAAGAGAATGATTCAATCATGTACTTAGTTTTTCTTATTTTATTTTATTTTTTTTAATAAAAAATAAGTAGCGGCTCCACACCAGTTATCCAAAAAGAGAGGTGCCCTAAAAAGAACTCTAAAAAATCTCTCTTTTTTGAGGGGCACTTTTTTTGAGGTCTCTCACAAAGTGTGAAGATGATTATATAATAAACATTTTCAGCAAAAACGATTATATAATAAATGTTCATAATATTGTTCTCAATTACTACGATTCAAAAAAGTTTTGGTTTACCGTAACTAGTATAACATAAATTTATAAAAACTACTATTGGTAATTATTAAACTAGTAACCATCAAGGGAAATTACATTTTTCTACTGTAAGTTATATTCCAATTTAGACTTTGGCCCCTAAAACCACACACACACACACACACAATTTGAATTGAAATTGTCACTTGAAATCACAATTTCAGTTCAAATTGTGTGTTAAGGTTGTGCGAAATAGATGTGTGTAATAATTCCTCCTCTTAAAATAATTTATTTTTTACCCACACCAACTACAACCCATTGCTACCACCAACAAGGACCTAGCAAAAACCCACACTGATAGCCGAAACCCAAAACCAAATCCACCTCCAACAAAATTGAAACCGCTGACATGGTCACCACAAAACCAACTATATAATTTTTATTCAATCAATGAAGAGAATGATTCAATAATGTATTTAGGTTTTTTTTTTTTTTTTTTTTTTTTTCTTAAATAAAAAATAAGTAACGACTCCATATCACTTACCCAAAAAAAGAGGTTCCCTAAAAAGCACTCCAAAAAATCTCTCTTTTTTGAGGGGCACTTTTTTCGAGGTCTCTCACAAAGTGTGAAGATGATTATATAATAAATGTTTATAATATTGTTCTCAATTACTACGATTCAAAAAAATTTTGGTTTATCGTAACTAGTATAACATAAATTTATAAAAACTACTATTGGTAATTATTAAACTAGTAACCATCAAGGGAAATTACATTTTTCTACCGTAAGTTATATTCCAATTCAGACTTTGGCCCCTAAACACACACACACACAATTTGAATTGAAATTGTCACTTGAAATCACAATTTCAATTCAAATTGTGTGTTAAGGTTGTGCGAAATAGATGTGTGTAATAATTACTACTCTTAAAATAATTTATTTTTTACCCACACCAACTACAACCCATTGCTACCACCAACTCGGACCTAGCAAAAACCCACACTGATGGCCGAAACCCAAAACCAAATCCACCTCCAACAAAATTGAAACTGCTGACATGGTCACCACAAAACCAAAGCCACCTCATAGCACCCACCTCATGGACAACCCTAAGACCACTGCCATGACAACCCCAAAACTGCTGTCATAATAAACACTAACAATCCACCGTAGCCATGAGAAATATTGACAATCCACCCTAGCCTCGACAACAAAACCAAAACCAAACCTAGCAACACCAACGTTAATAACCGACCCTAGCCACAACAATCATTGCCTCCACTGCAACCACCCAAATATAAAACAATTACCTAAATCCAACAATGACAAGCAGTGCCGACTTAATGCTATAAGCAATTGATGCAGTCGCCTAAGGTCTCAAGTAAAAAAAAAAAAAGGCCCCCAAATTTTAACCAATAGGGCTATTTCTTTCATTGTAATAGTATTAAACTATTAATTAAGTCCAAATATTAACCAATAAATAAAATAATATTTTTTTATCAAATAAAAAAAAAGAAAAAAAAAAAGAGAGAGAAATGCTACGTCCACAACATTTTTCATAATATTTTTATAACAAATCTAAGTAGTAAGTTGTTATATGCTATTATTGATAGGAAAAAAAAAATTAGTGGTGGTTTCAAATAGAAAACAAGAATCAACTTAATACTTAGAATTTGTTGTGAAAATATTGTGAATATAACACTTCTCAAAAAAAAAAAAAAAAAAAAAAAAGAACAATACACAAAAAAATTCCCAACATTTTTCACAATAATTGAGTTAGCAAACTTTTACTAAAAATGTGCTTGGATACCGTTTATTTTGCTGAAAATTGAAAACACTATAGTAAAATAATTTTTAGATATGTAAATAATATCATGAGACAATTTTTTAATAAAAATTTTGTTGAAAAAAAAAGGTTTAAGAGTCTCGTAAATAATGTATGAGACTCACTAAAAAAGCCATCACAACCACATAAATGCGCTTCCAAAAAAAACCGCAAATGCAGACGAATTTCATCACTTATTGGCCGGATACAGCATATTTGTTTGGATTGGGCTGAAAGCTGCGACTGCATTTTAGCTTTCGAGTTTTGCCTTTTTTTTATTATTTTTTTTTATCAGCCGCAATATTTGGCTAAGTCTTTCGTGAACAGTGCACCCGTGTACTGTTCACGGGTCTCACAAATTACACTTTTCAGCAACTTTTTCATTAAAAATGGGTCCTATAGTATTATTTACACATTCAAAAATTATTTCGCTATAGTATTTTCAGTTTCAGTTTTCAGTTTCAACAAAAATAAGCTCAATCCAAACGGATCCGCATTTCTCCTACGTGCTTGCGTTTGGCGTTTCCAAACGGTGGGACCCACGACTACAGTAGCAACGCGTTAAACGCCAGGACTGAAGAAAAAACGCGTAGCTTTTTTCCTGAGCGCACCATTCAATAAAACAAACCATGCGTGTACTGTTCATGGCCCAATTCTGTTGGAGAAACGCGTTGCTACTTGAGAAGAGGCTGAACGGTGCGTTTTGGTATTTACTACACCTATCATCACCCACGAAACTCACAGAAGCTCTGATCACAACGACACAGTGCACGTTGGATTCTCGTCTCCAACGGCTAATTTCTCAGTACAACAATTCTGATTAGGTAATGCAAACTGTGTTGCTCTTAAATTGGAGGAGATTACAGTTCAACCTTAAACAGAGTCCTCTACTCCATCTGGGGATTACCTTTCTCCCTTCTTCAATCCAAAGCAATCTATAACCCCATGGTAGTTGGTGAAGTTAGTGGATACTGTGAAAAAAAAAAGTATAGTCTCAGCTCTTAGAGCAGAAAAATGAGTCGTGAGTCGGATATTGTTTTCTTATTTTGCATATTTGTTAGTTGAGTCGTGGCGGATCTTTTTTTTTTTTTTTTAATGAAATCTTACTGTCTTATCAAAAAAGAGAAGTTTTGTTTTCCTTTGGAATGGAGTTTTTTTCATGTTGTTTAAGAGATGGGCATTGGATGCATATGCCAGATGTTGATAGAGTTTGGAAGGGTAACCTTCTTTTGGGTCTGATTACCTTGCCTATACCCTTGGGTGGAAGCAATTATAAGAGAAGTGTTTTTAATTCCTTCAGGTGTCAACAGCACCTCAGGGTTCCCCTCCCTCCATGCTCTGTCTTCAGAATTAATTTCCAAAATATAAAATAATTTTATTATTAATTATGTTTTCTTGACTACAAAAATGCTTAAAATTTGAAATCGGAAAATATAGAAGTTCTTTTCTGTTTTTCTTATTTTTATTAGTTATATTACGAATTTCAATTACAAGATTTAAAATAAAATTTTAAATGAAGGCTAAGTATGTTTGTATGTTTAGGGACTATATAGCAACAAAAACAAGAAACAAATTATACTCATCTTTCTGCTATATTTTTTCCATTTTGACTCTGCCCTATAATTAATATACTTTGACGGAAAATAATTGAATTTTTATTTTATTTTTTTATTTTTTTGATAAGAAACCAATACTTCATTTCATTTCAAGATTGAATAAACTGGTGTACATCTGAAAGAACTTCAGAGTTTATAATGGTTGGAGTTTCCTCCATCCATGTTACAAAGTCATTTACAGCTTGAGCATGCTATGCAAGGCCATGAGCTGCTCTGTTTCCCTCCCTTCGCGTGTGTTGGACTTCCACATGTTGTAACTGCTGCATAATCTGAATTGTACTTGAGATGATGTTTGCAATAGTTATGGGAGGCTTTGTTGCCCCCTATATAGCAGAGCATACCACCAAGCTATCACTTTCAAAAATTACCTTTTGGACACCAATATCTTTTTCAAAGCCAGCGGCAACTTCAAGTGCTTTAGCCTCAACCTCCAAAGCACCCAACGGGACCTGTAGTCGTTTGCTCATAGCTGCGACCACCCTTCCTTGTTCATCCCTTGCTATCACTCCAATGCCAGCCCATTTTTGTTTTGAAAACATTGCCCCATCTGTATTCACCTTGTACCACCCATGTGGTGGTGGTGTCCATTTATTCTGGCATGGTGAGACATCCCGAGTCTGGCTTACATTTTCTTGGGCTAAATAATATTCCTGTAGCATTGTCATGGTTGTCCTATATATTGCAGCAGCTGCAAGGTTTTTTCCCCCATACCTCTTTTCATTTCTATTTCACCATAGACTCCACGCAATCATTAAAATCATATGCATCAGGTTTGAGTCTTGATCCTGATTCATTCCATTAAAACAAAGCACATCAGTAAAATCTCCTTTGCCCTCAATTCGATGAAGCAAATGACAATGGGTCCAAACTTCTTTGGCCTTCGGGCATTGACAGAGCACATGGAGGACAGTTTCGGGTTCAAGGCCACATTCTTCACAGGTTGGGTCATCAGTTACTTGCCTAAGGAATAGATTCATTTTTGTAGGCAAAATGTTTTGGCAAGCTTTACATCCAAAAACTCTAACCTTATTTGGGACCTTTGCTCTCCATAATTTCTACCAAAAATGTTTCATGATTGAAGAATCTGAGCTCTCTCCCCCATCCTTCTTCTCACCACTTCTAGCTAAGTTATATGCACTCTTCACACTAAATTTCCCATTAGTAGCTGTTGTCCATACCAGTCTATCAGCTGGTAGTAATGTGTCTAAGGGGATACTCAGTATGGAGTCAGCCTTGTGCTCTAGGAAGACTTCCCGGATCAGATCAGCTTTCCACTCTCCATTTTCTGCATCAATGAGTACACAAACCTTCGCTTCCATAGGTAGAATTCTCTGCGGTGAGACTATGCACTAAGTAGATGGAGTTGCAGTCCATTTGTCCTTCCATATGCTAATACTCTTGCCATTTCCCACCTGCCACCTAACCCCCTCATTGATTAAAGATTGGGCTACCCAAATGCTTCTCCAAGCAAAGGAAGGGTGATGGCCTTTCTTAGCATGGATAAAATCATCTTCAGGGAAGTACTTGTTCTTATAGACTTGATAGAAAAGAGAGTTTCTTCCTTGTTGGAGTCACCAGCCTTGTTTTGCCAATAGAGCAAGATTAAATGCCCTCAAGTCCCTGAATCCCAAACCACCTTTGGTTTTTGGCTCACACAACTTATCCCACTTCATCCACGCCATTTTTCTTTCCCCCCTTTTTGTCCCCACCAGAAATTTCGGACAATACTCGTCATCTCATCACATAAGTTGGTAGGCAACAAGAAGCAACTCATGGTATGTACTGGGATGGCCTATGCAACTGCCTTGATCAGCACCTCCTTGCCCGCATTGGATAATAGCTTCTCCTTCCATTTGGACAACTTATTTGCCAAACGCTCCTTTAGCTGTTGGAAAGTATTTCGTTTTGACCTCCCCACCAATGATGGCAAGCCAAGGTATTTCTCACGTTGCTTTATAACCTCAACCCCAAACATTTCTTTGATGCGATTTTGAGTATCTGATGGAGTATTCCTACTAAAACAGAGGGCTGTCTTCTCCCGGTTTAGTTGCTAGCCAGTAGATAGCTCATATACTTAGAGGAGGCGTAGGAGCTCTTTACATTCCTCTAGGGTTGCTTGGCAAAACAACAAGCTATCGTCTGCAAAAAATAAGTGGGAGAGCTGTGGGCCCTGTCTACATATGGAGCTACCATGAATTCTTTGCTCCAAGGCTACCTTCTGGATCAATGACGATAAACCTTTTGTACACAACAGAAACAAATAAGGAGAGAAAGGATCCCCCTGGCGTAAGCCCCGTGTTGGAGTTATAAGCCCTTGGGGAACCCCATTAATCCGAATAGAATAGGTAACTGATGAAACACACTACATGGTAATGTTAATCCATTTTGGATGGACACCCGTTCTTTTCATAATTTGCTCCAAACCCCCCCCCCCATTCAACTCTGTCATATGCTTTACTCATATCTAATTTCAAAAGCCATTTCCCCCATCAAACCACCCTTCCTTTGGCTAATGTGGTTTATAACTTCAAAAGCTACCAAAACGTTATCCGTGATGAGCCTATTTGCTATGAATGCACTCTGGTTCTCACTAATAATTTTTGGTAGAATAACCTTTAGTCTATTGGCTACACATTTTGAGGCAATCCTAGAGACCACATTACTCAAACTAATGGACCGATATTCAGTGATTTTCTTGGGGTTTTTAACTTTAAGGATAAGTGTGATGTGTGTTTCATTAAATTTTGGTGGTATAATACCTAAATTCAGAAAATCCAGTACACACTTTGTAACACAGTCACCAACAATAGGCCAAAATGCTGATAAAAGAGAGGATTCATACCATCCGGTCCTGGGGCTTTCAGTGGGTGCATTTGCTTGAGAGCCTTCCTCACTTCTACTGCTTGTAAGTCTCTGATCAATAGTGCATTCATGGGCTCCGACACACGAGCATCTATAGCTTCAAGGAGTTCTTCCTGTACAACGGCCTGATTGCTACTAAATAAATTCTGATAATATCTTACTGCAATTCCCTTTACCACCTCTGGGTCCTACCACTGATTAGACTCATCCATTAAACCCGTGATAGTGCTCTTTCGTTTCCTACTAAAGGCTTTCTCATGGAAATATCGTGTGTTTTTGTCTCCTGACTTTGCCCAGTTACTCCGAGATCTCTGGTGCCACATGTCCTCCTCCATGGCATAGAGTTTGTTCAATTCCATCCTTGTCTCTCTTATTTGTTCCTGCTTAGAGAGGCCCACTGCTTGCATTTCTAGAGACTGTAATTTCCCCTGTATACGCTTTATGTTCCTTCCAACATGGCCAAAAACTTGTGAATTCCATGTTGTTAAAGCTATCCTACATTGCTCCAAACAGTGCTCTAGGGTGTTTTCCCTTCCCATGTGTATCCCTGTTTCCCATGCTTCTTGAACAACTTCCGCGCATTGCTCGTGTTTAAGCCACCTTGATTCAAAGCGAAAGAGCTTCTTACCTCTTTTTTGTCTTGTGTTTTGTTCGAGTTTTAGCAGCAATATACAATGGTCAGACGTCGAGTTTGCTCGGTGATAAAGCCTTGCCCGTGGGAAAATTCCACTCCATTCAGTTGTCGCCACTGCTCTATCCAATCTTGCTCGAGTACACCCATAGTCTCTCCTATCAACTGCCCAAGTGAACCAAGAACCAGTAAAACCCAAGTCTCTTAGTCCATTACTATCCAAACATTGCCTAAAGTTCGCAATTTGTCGACTAGATCTTTCAACCCCTCCTTCCTTTTCATTAACACTCAAAACCTCATTAAAGTCACCAATACAGGCCCACGGCTTATCGAACTGTTACCCAAGTCTTGTCAAAAACCGCCCATGATTCTAGTCTCTTATGTGTTTCAAGATTTCCGTAAAACCCAGTTAATCTCCATATCCCAATTTCGCTACTCGAATCAATCAAAGCATCAATGTACCACCGATCTATGAATTTTACTGAGACCTTCATATCAGACTTCCATAATAAAGCTAAACCCCCGTTTCAGCCTACACTTGGCACAGCAATCCCTTGTACCATGCCTATTTCATGTTGTACCCTTTTCATCTCATCCACTTCTAACTTAGTTTCCATTAGAAAAACTAAGTTGGGATCTTCTCTTTTTATTGCCTTCTTAAGGGCCTGAATTGCCCCAAGGGTTCCCAAGCCCTCGGCAGTTCCAACTCATAATACTCATTGTCCCTAGCGGGGTTGCGTAGCAACCTCCGCCGATCCCAAAAACTTTTTAAAAACCTTACCCAAAGCAACCTCGTCGATGTCAATTTTTGCTCTTTTATCCTGCAACCTGTTCGGATCCGTCTCTCCTAGTGGGAGTAGCAGCTTCCTTTTTGGTCCTTCCTCCATTGAGCCTCCATCCATGGCCACCGTGGTTGTTGCCTCTCTATTAATCCGTCTCCATGTTCCCCTCGTGTTTTTTGGAGAAAAACCATTGTTCTCTTTACCCTCAAGACCATCTCCGCTAGAATCCCCAAAGTGATTATGTCTTCTGTTCTATCCTGGGATTTTTGGTGTTGTGTTATTTTTCAGCACAGGCTTCTTTGCTTGGACAGGCTTTTTTACACTGGTTACCTTTAGTGGGCCCGTATTAAAGGAATCTTTTTTTGTCTTAGCATAAGTGCCCAAGCCCATTGTTGAGCCCACCTTTATTTCCTCCTCTAGGTTTGGGTCCATTCCTTTTGTATCTCTACTAGCCCGAGCCTTCACCACATCAACTTTCCCTCTTTTGAATTCAAAACTGTCACCTGTACTCTTCGTATCTTCTGTCTTGGTCAGAGATTCCAGGATACCTGTTGCAGCAGTCACATTCTTCCCCAACTCCTCATTGATTTCTGCTAGTGTATTTTCAAACATATCTCCATTACCCACTGACATTGATGTCCCTGGATTTTTCGACGTATTTTTAGTTTCGTGTTGGCTACATTTTGCATCTTCCGTCTCCGCCGTGAGTTCCATCTCCATTCCACCTACCACCTCCGTCTCATTCCTACTCCGATCTCCATTATTCGTTGTGATGATCTCCATGGGCCTTTCACCAGAGCTGCTAGCCTTCCCTTTCTCCCTATTATTGACTTGTACCCTCTGAGGGCGTTGGAGATTATCTGGTTTCGCCCTTAACCATGCTCCATATTGCTGGTCATGTGGTTGTAGTGTGCCTCGACTTCGTTGCCATATCCTACAGTCTTTTTCATCATGATTCAGTTTGCCACACCAGTAGCAAAAGATCGGCAATCGTTCATATTTAAACGATACCCATACCGATGTTGGTCCTCCAAATTTGACTAGTCTTCCTCGACACAAAGGTTGAGTGGTATCCACTTTCACGCGGACCCTAATATATTTACCGAAGAGATTTGCCGTCGCTAGGATGTCCACCTCTTCAACTTCGCCCAACGTCTTGCCGATCCTCTCTCCGGTTTCCTTTGTCATTCTTCTGGCTGGGATGTCATGAAGCTGAACCCAGAAACTAAACTTATCAAAACTAATATTTTGTATTTGCTCCTCCTCACCCAACTTGTGTACTGCTAAAAGATACTTGTCAAACGACCATGGGCCATTTGTTAAAACACGAATCATGTCTGTCTCATCTTCAAATAGAAAGATTGCTTTATTCTCGCCAAGATCACGAACCTCAAAACTCAGGTCCGTCCTCCATGCACTTTTTAGTGTATTTGCCACAGCTCCAAGGTTGACCCTCCTTTTTGTGAAGACGAAAAAAAAAAAAAAAAATCAATTCACGATATCTTTTCTCAGTAGACTTCTCCTCCTACTACAGTTCTAATATATAAAACCAATGGGTCCCATTTAATAATGATTAAAAAAAAATCTATACATTGAATAGGATAAGAGTCTGAACACACTACACAGTAGCTTGATAGACTTTTAAAAACAAAAACGTACAACTATAATATAAAACAATGGGTCTCACTTGGTAATGATTAAAAAAATAAATAAATAAAAAAGATGTTTCATATTCATTAGTTTACTCGTTAGTGACTTTGGCATTGATCTTACTAGTTGCAACAGCTACTGTTGAAATAGGTTTTTCGGCAATGAACATAATTAAAAATCGATTACGTAATCAAATAGGAGATAATATTAATAGATGAATGATTGCTTAATCACATATATTGAGAAAAATATATTCAAGACTATTGAGTGTAAAAAAATCATGCAGCGGTTTCAAAATATGAAACATTATCGAGGGCAATTGAGTAAAATAAGCTAGGTGTAAAAAAATAAATTAAAGTTTACATTTTATGTTAGATTCTGTATGACAATTACATTATAATATAGTAGTTTATTTATTTTGTTATTAATATTGATTAATTTTTTACTTTCAATCTTATCTTTTAATCTTGCCCCCCTGACCTAAATTCCTGGCTCCGCCACTGGCTCCGCCACTGGCTCCAAGGTTGACCCTCCTAATACTATATAGTATATGTATACTAAAAGTATTGGAGAATCTAATTTCTGTAAAGATAAAGATTTTTTGATACCACATAAAGAACAACTTCACATTAGCTAACAACATGAGCCATACTAGGCCAACAGTACTGAATTGGCATATTTGTAGCCATCACGGCTAACTGCCAAACATTAGAAAGGACAAGCTTAGGTACAAAAATCAGCTTATAAACTAATCCCATCTGCTGAAGATGTGAAAGGTCTGCCATCATAATACTTTCCTTCCAATCTGGAGTTCTCCACCTACTGCAGACTTGGACCAGCTTTTTGCAACAACTTAGCAACAAAATTTGCTGATATCCTAGGCTACTAGCTTTGATGGAAGCTTCCACTAAGGCTTCTTGAAGTGCATCAGCCACAGAGATTGCAGCACAGCTCCTGATGCCCTTGAACACTATCTCACCACCTCTGTTCTTAGCTTCAAAGGCATAAGCAGTACCAAACTTTTTCCTCCTCCTTGCACTTGCAATTTTAATGATAATCTGCCAAGTCCTTCCAGCTGAGCTTTGAGTAATGGAACAATTGTGGCTCTGAAAATGCTGAGATTCGTCTTTAATAAAGGCATTCTGGTACCTGCAATATAGATTTTGAGTCATTAGAACTACATCCAAGGGGTTAGGCTGTAAACCATCATGGACCACCAAGTTCCTATGGTACCAAATGGACCATAAGGTAGTGAACAGAATCTGCAGAAAATTCATAGTGTCAGGAGTCATCCGTTTATGTCTGAGTAACAATGAGCTAATCCATTCTTGAACTGGGATGTTGTTCAAGTTAGATGTTGATAGAGTTTTCTATATCAGTTGTTGAAACTCTTTATACAGCTTATTTGCAAGTGTTGTGTATAAGCACAGGCTTGAAAAAGAGGTTCAGACATATTTTGGAGAATGACTTGCACATCATGATATTACACTTAGAAGCTCTATTATACACCTTTTGAGTTTTTTGCCTTCTTAAGCAATACACCTTGGGAGCTTGATCAAATAAACAATCGTGTATGTGTATCTGTGGTACAAGTGTGTGTGTGTTGGTGCTTATGAGCTTAGCTTACTTGACAGAGACTCTGAAATCATTACCCACAACCTATAGACTAGTGACCAAACTCAAATATACCACATAAGTGTACAATCAAAACAGTACTCAGTCCATCCCTCTAGGGAGACACCAGAAAGAAAAAGATTTTGAAGAAAATTTTATAAAATAATTTTACGGTTACTGGAAGTACATGGTTCGAAGTGTTTTATATTCAGAATAAAGAAATGACTAATAAGCCATTCTTGGTACTACCATTTCGATACAAGAATGCCTAAAATATGCCTCTTCCTAATTAGTTTCTTGAATGGTGGACTATTTTTGCCCCTATCCAAAAAATTCTTGACCATGTCCATGGATCTTAAATTATTGAGGCTTTTCAAAAATGGGCCTCTAGTTCATTTAATCTATCATCAATTTACAAAAATCTCCCATCTGTTTTCAAATTTTATTTGAACTTTACTCTCCCATGAATTCCCCCATTGGAATTATGTAATCATTCCAAATTCACCATTAATAAATATTAGTCTCAAGAGAAATTCATGGTAAAATGGTGGGATACATTCAAAATTGCCAGAGTACTCAATTTTATTCAACAGCCAACAACTTCCCAAGCGAACAATCTCAATTTTTAATTGAAAGATCAAATAGTCAATCAGAATTTTACCAAACATTCTCCAAGAAAGTGGTAAAGTAAAAACTGAAGGGTGCCCTCTCTCAACTCAGTGGAGAAAATGACAAAAACAGTGACCAAGAAAGTTCAAGTGCAGCACCTCGAAACTGAACCCCCGGCTAGGCTATAGATTCACATTCACAACATCCAATTTACTATTGCTGACTGACTGACTGACTATTAGCAATTCAATCAATCAAAACATGGCCTAAAGATCAAAACTTTGTAAAAAGAAATCAAATGAACCCATTAACAAGAACTGAAATTCCAGCAAATGAATAGAGAGGACTAAACTTGCACTCAAATCAAATGAACTAAATTCCGGCAAATGAAAAGAAACCCATTAACAAGAACTTAAATTCAAACAAAACAGGATAAAAAATAGTGAAAAAAAATTTGAGAACACTCACCTTAGGGAAGTGGGTTTCGCTTTTTCTTGCTTCTGGTTTTTGAGCTCAGGCTAATTCAGCTTCTCTTTCACGTGTATCCCAGTTCCCAACTGCCATTAATTTCAAGTTTCAAGGAGTTTCAAATTTAAATAATCACTAATATGGGAAGAAATATTAGAAGGAGTTTCAAAAAAAAATGTTTAATAATAGTATAGATTAAAGTATTGACTCCATCAGGAATACCTTGACCAATTCTTTCATAAAAAATGGGTAGACCATCATCATCTTTTTTTAATAGCCTTTTTGATGGATTCTCTAGACTCTTTCATGAGATATTTTTCCCACCAATCGCAAAGGGTTCCAGAAAAATCAGTAGTAAGAAGATCAACAATTTTAGCATGGTCAAGATTATGGTTGGTAATATAAGCATTAGCAACCATAGACATATGACCCATTTTATTAATAATTTATTGTTCAAGTAAGCCATCAATGTTCCATTCATAAAGTTTATTAGCAGAAACATAAAACTGGGTTCGAAAAAAATCTTTCTTCAAACTGCATATCAGGAGGGTTAGGTTTTGAATACAAGTTAGACATGGAATTGGGTTTTCTGACAAATCTTTTAATTTCAAGTAATTCAAAAACAGTTTCAGAATCCAGAGTAGAAGATGAGGAGCCGGAATTTGAATCTTCAAAAAAAAAAATCCTTTTCTATTTTCCTGGAAATGGCAAGGGCAGTACTAGTAGAAGTAGTATTCTGCTTAATTTTTATTTTTCGTAAATCAAGAAGCATTTATTCAAATTTTTCAATAGTTTTAATCTGGGTGGTCTTAAGGCTCAAGTTTTGCCTTTGACTAGGTAAATCAATCAAAGGTTTCTCAGTTTTTGAAGAAGAAGTGGGTTTTTCAATTTTTTTTTCAATAGTCTATTTTGTTTCAGTAGAAATAGGGGTGTTAACATCAATTATTTCAAAAATTTTGAAAGGGGAGGCATTTATCTCATTCCCTTTACAGTTAATAATAAACGTATCAAGGGGCGGATGACTAGACAGAACAATAGTTTTATCTTCTTTAACAAAATTTGTTTTTTTTTACCATATTCAAACTGTTTTTTGAAATATTTTTTGAAACATAATAGTTTTTAATGAAATCAAAAAACAAAATATTTTTTTGCAATTCATGCATTTTTTCTTTCCATTTTCTTTTAACACGATCCTTTTCTTTTTGTTTAAAAGTAGCATGATAGGAAATTTTTTTTCTTTGTTTTTTGCAAATTTAAACTCATCAAATAAAGCTTCCTTATCAATAACAAAGACATTGTTTAAAACTCTTAGTTGGCTATGAATAATTGAGGTTTGAAAATCAGTGGCAGTAGAAGCTTGAAAGTCAAAAGCAGCTGGAGACCTAGATTCAGTCTCTTTTTCTTCAATGACATGCTTGCCATGTTTAGAAGGATGCTTCGTTTTTTGTGGAATAATAAACAGTGCTTACTTAGGAGTTATCACTTGCAACTCCTTTCAGCTTTAAATCAGGTTTTCCAAAATTCTTTTGTAAGAAATCACTGAGATCTTAATCTCGTTTTGAAATGTCTTCAAAAACAATAGATCCAGCAAAAGAATGTCTTCCTTCTTTAATCATAAGAATTTTGTTATCATCAAAACTTAATTTAATAGTTCCATCAAGATATTGTTGGATATGGTTAAGATTTAACTCATCAAAAACAAACTTAGCAGGCTAAGCTTCTAGTTCCAACAACCATTCTTTGGGAAGCTTAATATTTTTCCATTGAATCATTTTTAGAATTTGAACCTTAGCATCAAGAGTGGAACATTGGATTAACAAAGTTTTTTCACTAGAGTCTTTTAGTTTAGCATGAGGATTAAGAGTAGTTTTTATCAATCTATAATAAATGCAATAAATGATAGCAAGGGGTTCACTGCCTTCATCCATATCATTACCAGACCTCAAGATATTCAAAGTTAAAGCTTTAATGATATTATGATCATCCAAAGCAAGAGTATCAAGATAGCAGTTAAAATAAACAGGACTATCAAACAGAGATGAGGTAATCATGCCAAGAATACTAGTACGAAAATCTTTAAATCTAGCATTTCTTAAGCACATAAGCACAAAAAAATTAATACCTTTTCGAGTAAGGGGTTTAACAACAACTTGAACCAAACCAATATGCAAATAACTGAATCTTTTAGCAAGAAAATCATTAATGCTTTTTCTATTAAATAAATAACATTTTTCATGAGTTCTTGATACAGGATATTGTTAGGACATATGTGTTTCGCATGTTAAGAACATATGTCATGATTTTATGTAATTGGCTTATCGTTTGACAAAATGCACTTTACTTGTAATTGGGTAGATCTAGGATGTTTTTAATACTTCAAGAAACAAGGTTTCAAGATCAAGTGTTGAAGTCATCAAGTCTGTCCAAGAAACTAGTTGAGAAGTGTAAATTCATTAAAGCTCGACAGTTGCATCTATCGAGCTTAAGAAAGCTGTTTTAAGCCCCGTGTGTTCGACACCTGCTCGATAGCTTCTCGACACTTCCTATCTGTCGAGGTTTACAAAAACAGAATTTTTGATCTGTTTTCTGGGGATCCGTGAATGTATCTTTAGGCTTTCTTTTCTCCTAACCCTAGACATATAAAAGGATTGTTTTAAGGTCCGTAAAACAGTTCACAAGTTGCACAAGCATTGAGCAAACTCTGTTCAAAAAATTTGTAACTGGAGACGAAGTTCTTGCCCTAGTTCATCTCTTTCTCTTGAAGAAGTTGCTGTGTATGTGCACCGTAGGGTTTTGTAACCAAGCATCTTCTTGATCTTCATCGTGTGGATGAACTGAAGAATTTTGCAGCCAACAACCTTCTTAGTTAGTGATTAAAGTCGTGTACTGGGATCCACGCAATTGGTTAGTCACGTACTTGGGAGCCGTGCATCGAAAGGGGAACTGTCACTACAGAACAAGTCCAATTGGGTATTGAGATAAGGGTTCAACTGTAGGTTGATAAGGTACTTGGGATTCTTTTATTTGTAATTTCTTGTTGTGATAATAGTGGAGTTTCGGGAGTGGTGACCTGAAAATCACCTCGTGGGGTTTTTGCCGTTAGGTTTTCCCCATTCTTAAACAAATTACCGTGTTATTTATTTTCCACTGCATTATTAGTTTATTGGTGATTTGTTTGTGCTACCATGCGTTTGCATGATAAATTGATTAATTAATAACTTGACTAATTAATTAATTAATTTTTGTCACAAGGGGTCATTCAGTTTATGGCCTATCAAATATGTTTGCTCAACAGTTCTAACACTAAACTCAGAATTAAAGGTAGATTGGACCCAACTAGTTTTATAGATGGATTTAGTATCAATTTTAGGAATGCGCCATTTCTTAAAATCAGTGAAACCAATTTTTTCAACAGAGTAATCTTCTTCATTTATAATATCAAGAGGGATACTAGATCGGAGCTAACAGAGGAATTGGATCCAAATAATCTATCCATTCTATCCTAGGTTCAACACTTACTTGTTATGTTTATTCTGATAACCATTGCATTTCATAACACATACCTTAATCAACCCTCTACCTTGCATATCCTAACGCTTTCCTAGCTGAATAGGCCTTACTATTTGATTTAGGGAATTCACTTTCCGAGAAGGATGGCGCCAACAGAGATAAGAACAAAGACACAACGAAGAAAGCTTCAAAAGATTGGGCAGACATAGACAAAGTACAAAGAGCACAAAACTACTATCACCAGCCAGAAAAAGATGGCTCTGATACCATAAGGGTGGAAGTTATAAGGGCAGAAGTGTGAAAAGCCCACCTTTGCTCAAGGTCTGGGTTGCATTCAACAAAGATTATAATAAGGCCTCAAAAATAACTCATGCAAAAATAAGTTAACACAAATTATGGCTCACCACAATAAGTACTTAAATAATAGTCCAGTGGTAAACAGGAGAAGTGTCTAGCGGTAGATGTCTGGAAAATTAATAAATGTATTCGCATAGTAAAAATTATACATTTCCTTTATAGTCAGTTAATATAAAAGTGGGCCCATTATAAAAAGTACATAAGAGGAAAATGGTCCAGTAGTGAATATGACAGACCTCCAGCGGTAGACGTTTGACAGATTAATAAATGCATTTACATGATAAAAATCACATATTTTCTTCATTATTATTAAGTCAACATGAGGGAAAACTTCCATAGTATCCAAGACATTATGGCCTTCATTATAATAGCAATAAACAAGGATTAAAGACTTCATAATTACAAGTAAAAGAGGAAAATTAAGATGGAATGAAAGGAGAGAAAGAGTGTCTATCTAATGCAACAAATGTTTAAATAAGACGTCCATGTGCCATATCATGCCCATAATAATGAATATATGTATATAGTAAATGGTGGGATTTACTTTATGGAAAGTATGAGTGAATATATGGAAATATGAAAGAGAGATGAAGTGATGTTTAACCATTTTTGGGTATGGTGTAAAGAGGGGTTATTTATGACTATTTCAAGGTGTCTAGGATTTTCTAAGGAGATGGAATGAGATATTTATCGGTAAGTGTGCAAGGGTATTTATGGATCAAAAGCTGATTTATGAACTAAATGACTGATTTATAAGCTAAAAATAGCATGATGGGTGAATAATTTTATGAGGAGATCTTATTCTCTTGATGAATTGATGGTAGTTCCTTTTATAGTAAAGCTTAAGGGATTGAATAGCAAAATCTAGAAGGGACCAGGTCTAATAGCAGAAAAATCCCAAAATATCTCCTCTAAGATTTGGCCCAAAATGGTGAGACTTGCTTTTAGAGTGTTTTGCTTATTTGGGTAATGTAGCTAGAGGCTGAGATGCTCCTAATCTAGGCATTAAATGCTGGGATTTGGAGATTAATTTCATCCAATAGGATTAGGGCAAGAATGAGGACTAGAGATCTTACTTGCTGCAACCAGGATCAGAGCTCAAGAGGGTTGATTGACACTCCAAGCCAGGTGTCAACCATTGATGTCTCTGCTAGGAGCTTCTGCTGAACACCCCCTTATGCCCTTTAAACCACTTTTCCTTAATTTTCCCATTTTGGGATTTATGGGCTTGGTTCATGAATCAATTACATATATTTTTATTAATAAAATAAACTATTTAGTTGAGGATTTCATGAGCTTGGAAATCTTGGTTATGGCTTCCTTAAGTTATGACCAAAACTTAGAGAAGAAAGGTATTTATTACCAATTAGCTTTTAGGTGTCAGCCTAGCCTCTAGTATTGTTCATGTTAGAATTGGTAGTGGCAGAGAGGCTGATGGGATTGTTGGCCAACTCCCAATTTGGTTTGGGAACTTGGTTTCTTCTTGGGGTGATCTCCAGCGGAAGGCAGAACTAAAGGGAGTTCTCCAGTTGGGTCAGTTTGCATACATGGGCTGTTTTGACTGAGATTTCAGTTTGGGCTTAGCCTTGAGGGCTAAGTATTTTGGTGGGCCTATGGCTTGGTGGTTCTCTCCACTTAGGCCTATCCTTTTGCTTTCTCATTGTAAACCCTACAAAATGGACAAAGCTACCATATATTGCCATGGATTTTTATTCCACATGGCTTTAGTTGTTAGTAAAAACGAAATGTATTCATGAGTTTTAATAAATATTTATGATAGGTTTTGGGTATTAATTTCCATGGGCTTTAAATATCAATTTGTATAGTTCCTCATAATTTTTGCCATGGATTATTTTGTAAATAATATTTTCTTTAGGGCTTTTAAATAGTAACCTCCAGTGTTTCTTATCATGGGTTTTAATAGAGACAATATCCATGGGTTTCAAATAAAATATGGTAACTACCACTATAATGGAATAATGTGATATTCTCATGGGTTTTTCTATAGATAATCATAATGGTCTTGTAAGGTAAATAATTACCATGAGTTTTGGAAATGTTGTGATATAAATAGTGACCATGAGTTCTTATTATATAAATTCCATGGGTTTGTAATATGGTATGAAATAAATAAATATCATGTCTAAGATAAATAATCATAACTTTCTATGGGCTTTTATATTAGTAACACAAATTCATAATTCTCCATGGGTTTGATATATATTTGCCATGGGTTTTGGAAAAATGAATAGTGTTACGTAACATAAATAGTTACCATGGGTTTATAATATGGTATGAAATAAATAAATATTATGGGTTTAAGATAAATCATAACTTTCAATGGGCTTTTATAAGATGATTGCCATGGGTTTTGAAAATAGATAAGTGTCATAGATTCCATGAGTTTGTAATATTATAGTAATAAATTTAAGAACTTAAAGCATTGTTCATCATTGGACTTCAAGTGAAATATTTATACTTATGATATAGTATTTTGCCAAGTATTGATAACCTTGGGCTTTTTACTAAATAGTGCCATGTAATTAGCTTGAGCTTTTAATAGTGCCAACGTAAATTGAGCTTTTGATATTGCCAATAAGAACTGGGCTTTTGATATATTGCCAATGTGAATTAAGCTTATAAATAAATTGCCATGTGTTTAAACCATTGGCTTTGATTATGGATTTGAATTCCATTGATAAAATAGCATTGCCATGGACTTGAATCATGAGCTTTTGAAATGTTGCCAAGGATAAGTAGTCTTGGGCTTTAAAAAGAATAGGATGTGTGTATTGGACTCATAGGGCTGATTTGGGCTTAGCTAAATAATAATAAAAAAATTGGATAAGATATTAGTTTTTTGGGTTTTTGTGATAGTTTATATCATAACCCAATTTAGATAATGAGATATGAAATATTCGTGGGCCAATGGAATGAGAAATATTAATGGAGACCCAAAATAATTTATGGGTGATATTTTGGTATTCTTTGGTGAATAAATAAATGTGATTAAATATGATAGGGGCACGTGGCATGAGTGAAAATTTTTTACCTCAACACCTTGTTTTCTCTTTTGAGCCAACGGTTGGGCTAGAATTTGGACTTTTTTTTTTTTTTTTTTTGGTCATAGCCCATCTACAATTCCAAAGTCGTGTTCGGGAATGGAGAAGCTACTATAGTTGCCGATGTAAAGGAGTTTGGGTAGTACAATTAAGCCAGAAAGATATTGAATCTTATAGTGTTAGTCAGAGTTTGAAACTCTTCAAGCAAAGCCATCTGTGCAAATGGGTGGAAGTGGAGAGTTATCTCTTGCGTTAGTCTGCCACAGATCAGTCATAGTTGTTGGATCTTGTGTATGTGTTTTCCATGGGGGAAACCATGGAGAGGCGTTGAAGAAGAAAAAGGAGATGGGACTCGGGTTTTATTTTGTTTAGTTCGATAGTTTCAAAATTGGGGGAGAAAGAGAGTAATTTTATTGAGTTTTATACTTGGGAGAGAGATATTTTTTAATTATTATTATTTATTTTTTAAATATTTTTTATGTGAAAAATTGTGGGAGCAGCAAATCCCATGTGACAAGCTTTAAGGAAGTCAATAACTTTGGTTTTATAGTATATATAAAAGATATAATATATATATATATATACACATATATAAAATTAGGTAACATTTATCAAAAAAAAAATTAGGTAACACAAAAAATAATAATAATGAAAAATACAAATGTATGCCGGCTTCAATCATTCGTGTCATTTTTTAACCTATTTGTACTATTATTTGATTACAGATAGGATAAAGGAAAGAAAGCTATTTAAATTTGATATGAATAGTTTTTTCGAGTAGGGGGAAAGGGAGGCATATGACAACAAATTATTAAATATTTATTATTGAAAGAAGAAACATCGAAAAGGAATGGGGGTTTAGGCGTTGGGTCAGTCTCTGCCTGTGTTTGTCTCATTTATAGTCTTTATGCTTTCGCAATTCTGGCGGGTTTGTTCAGATGCAGTAGACGAATATACTCAAAATAGACCTGTGACTAGTCTGTCAGCTGGACGCCAATCATTTCATGTACTTATGATAACATCGAATAAGTTGGTGTTGAGAGTATCAAAATTTGCCTCCTACAGCCGCTCTAAAAACTGGCTAGCGTAATGTGATGTCCAAAATCATAAAAGATTTGAGTATGTCTTCTTCATCACCAATTGGTTTTGAGATGGAATGACACAGCTCACGATCTGACAAATGGTATCAGAGTTATGGTCATAGGTTCGAGTCACGGGAGTATCATTGTGAGGGAGGGATTGTTGGAGAGACCACAATTTGACTCCCTACAACTACTCCAAAAACAGGCCCACATGGTGTGATGTCGAAGGGCATAAAAGATTTGAATATGTCTTTCTCATCACTAATTGGTTTTGAAGTGGAATGACACAATTCATGGTCTGAGAGTTGGGAAATCAACAAAACATAACAAAACAAAATGTGTCAAAGCAGAATTTAAAAATTGAATATACAATAGCTTAAAGTCATTTATTTTTTGTCTCAATGTAAAAGTACAAATGTTGGCTTCTATTACTAATCCCTAAATTGGAGTATTTTATTGCAAATAATTCAACATTAAAATAATGCTTCCAGAGTCCAGACGTCTCCTGGCTCTGGCCTAAGCACTTCTGCATGTTGTAGCATTATATTAAATAATTGGGTAAATTCCACAAACTTGCTTGAGGTTTGTAATAATACTAATTCGGTCCAAAACATTCTAAAATCTATAAATTTAGTCCTCAAAAGAAAATTCTGTCCCTAACTTTCTCTCTCTTTCTCTAATCTTTCTCCATTCCTCTCCCCTTCTCTCTTCTCTTTCTCTCTCTCTCAGATCTCTCTCAAAACTCACTAAAGGGTAGGGAAAATCCCAGAAGGGTGTTCTTGAGCTCAACTGGTTGGCTCACTTCCAATCCCTGTTCCGCCATTCCTTTCCTTTCTTATAAATTCTTCTTTTACTCTGTTAAAACTTAAAGCCAACACAAAATTATTCAACACCAAAACCCCATCTCTAATCGAACCCAGAAACATACCCTATAAAACCAACAAAATTCAACACATTTACATAAACCATTCACCACCAAAAACCCATTTTTGATCAAAGCCAGAAACCTACTCTACAAACCAACAGAATTCAACACATTTAAACAAAACATTCACCACCAAGAAACCAATTTTAAATCAAACAAAGAAACATCTGCTAACTTTTCAAGAAACTAATATATATACACATGATAAAATTACTGAACAATCATCCATAAAATTATAAGATTTATTTATGTCAGCTCAGAAAAAACAAAAAACTTCTCGGCTTGAGGATGAGTTTCGGCATGTTTTGATTCGGAACACTGTTCCTCTTGACACTAAGAGACTGTGCGGCTCGATCCACTAGAGTATACTTTCGTTCCTAGTCAACAATGCCAGAATTATTTCCAGAGAAGATGATATGAGTGTGGTGGTCAGTGGCTTTTCTAGTGGCTGTGGGTGATATGGGTTTGTTGGGCGATGGGTTTTGAGAGAGAGAAAGAGAAGACAGAAGGGGAGAGGAATGGAGACAGATTAGAGAAAGAGAAAGAAAGTTAGGAATAAAATTGTCTTTTGAGGACTAAATTGGTAGGTTTTAGAATGTTTTAGAGTTAATTGATATTATCATAAACATCATGGTAGGTTTGTGGAGTCTACCCTAAATAATTAAAGTAAATTATTTGGTAATTTAAAAAATAAAATTTAGCTAGAAAATTAAATGTAGATTAAATCTAGAACCTTACTTGATAAAATAAACATTACTACATATTTTGAAAATCTAATCATTGAATTGCAATTTTTTTACACACTTAATACACATCAAATTTTGTGCCAATATGATATTATTTACTATATAATCTATTAGCTTAGACTTTATGCATAATTTTAAATTACAAAAATTTGTAATTTAAACAATTTATTTGTGACATAGCTATTGATTTTTAATTTTCTAGAATTCTTAAAGGATGGAAGATATAAAAAGAAGATGTAATTTAGTGATTGATTTGTCAAAATTCACGTCTAATAAAAAGATATTGATTAAGGTTGTAGGCCAAGACTATCATCAATTTTGTTGCTAAATTTTGTCCCAATTTAAATGTAAAAATGTCGAAGTTAAGATAAAGAATTAGTTAAAGAGATGTGCTACGTCCACAATATTTTTACAACAAATCATATGTGGTTATCTGTTATTAATTCAAATTTGAACCTAACATTAAGATTACTTTTTTGTCCCAACAATAATAACCAGTAATAACCTGCTACATAGGATTTGTTGTAAAAATATTGTGAAAATATTGTGGACATATCATTTCTTTTAGTTAATTATGTAATGGGTTGAAATCAGTTGTAGACATAGCATTTGTCTTTATTAGTAATTTGACTTTTTTGTGTGTTTCTTTTGTGAAATATTTTCGAAGCATAAATTTTGATTGAAGAAGAAAAATAATTAGTGTTACCCATAAAAGATGTTAAGAAAATTTAATAATAGAATCTCAATTTTTGTAATAATTTATTCTCTCTCATTAAAATTTATGTGTAAATAAAAAAGCGAGAAGATGATTATATAATAAATGCTCATAATATTGCTTTTAATTATTACAATTGAATATACAATAGCTTAAAGTCATTTATTTTTTGTCACGATGTAAAAGTACAAATGTTGCTTCTATTACTAATCCCAAAATTGGAGTATTTTATTGCAAATAATTCAACATTAAAAAATGCTTCCAGATGTCCCCTAGCTCCGGCCTAATCATTTCTGCTTTCACACCCCCTACACAAATGTTTTAGCATTATATTTATTTGATAACTTAAAGAATAAAACTTAGTTACAAAATTAATTGTAGTCTAAATCAACAATATTACTCAATAAAATAAATATTACTTCATATTTTAAAAATCTAACCATTAAATTACATGTTTTTTACACTCTTAATACACATCAAATTTTGCACCAATATGATATTATTTACTATATAATCTATTAACTTATATTTTATGCATAATTTTAAAATGAAAAAATTTAAACAATTTATTGGTGACATATCTATTGATCTTTAATTTTTTAGAATTTTGAAAGGATGGAAGATATAAAAAGAAGATGTAATTCAATTGTTGTTTTGTCAAAATTCACAACTAATAAAAAGATATTAAGTAAGGTTGTAGGCTAAAGTTACAATCAGTTTTGTATCTAAAATTTGTCCCAACTTAAATATAAAAATGCTGGAACTAAGATAAGGAATTAGTCAAATGTATAACGGGTTGAAATCAGTTATAGATAAGGGTCATCAAATAGCCCATGACCCATGGGTTGGCCCAGTAACCCACTAGCCCACCAGGCTAATGGGCAGCCCAGCCCGGTAATATTGAAGCCCGTGGACGGCCCAGTAGCCCAATGGGATAGGCTATGGGTTGGTTTCTTTACCCATGGGCGCCCGGTGGGTCAGCCCGTTAGCCCAGCCCAGTAACCCGACACGTTAGCCTGACTCATTACCCAAAATTTATAACAAAATAATTTGGGAGTTGGGTGGGTGAGGGATTGAACTTTAGACATTATAAAAACTTTAAGACCACACACCTAACCACTAAATACTTGGAATGATTGTGATATAATATGCATAATAAATATATATTTTGGTATTAGTCTAGCTAGTAGCTTTGATTTTTAAAACAAAGTTACTAAGATGACTGTTGCCCTACCTCTGTGCCTCTGGAAAGAAAGTTATTAGTAATTTGACTTTTTTGTGTGTTTCTTTTGTGAAATATTTTCGAAGAATGAATTTTGATTGAAGAAGAAAAATAATTAGTGTTACCCATAAAAGATGTTAACAAAATTTGATAAAGGAATCTCAATGTTTGTAATAATTATTTATTCTCCTTTATGTATAAATAATAAAGCGGGAAGTTGATTATATAATAAATGCTCATAATATTGTTTTAGTTTATTATAATTCGAAATGTTTTTAGTCTAACGTAACTAATATAACATAAAGTTATAAAAGCTACTGTTGTAATTTATTAAACTAGTAACAATCAAGGAATCTCATAAAATATATATATATATATATATATTACATTTTTCTACCCTAAATAATATGTCACTTAATGCTTTGTCCCCTAAACACACACGTGCAGGCACACAAACAAGTTGAATTAAAATTATCACTTGAAATCACAATTTCAATTCAAACTGTATTTTATGGTTGTGTGAAATAGATGAATGTAATACTCTTAAAATAATTTATTTTCTACCCATACAAACTACAACCCATGGCCTAACCCAGTGCAATCACCAACTCTAACCTAGCAACAACACACATTGATGGCCAAAACACAAAACCAAATCCATCTCCAACAAAACTGAAACCGGTAACATGACCACCACAAAACCAAAACCACCTCATGGACAACCCTAAGGCCACTACCATGACAACCTCAAAATTGCTGCCACGACAAACACTAACAATCCACCGTAGCCATGACAAACACTGACAATCCACCCTAGCCACGACGCCAACCACCAAAACCAAGCCTAGGAACACCAGTGCCAACAAACCACCCCAGCCACAGTAACCATTGTCGCCACTACTAACCACCCAAATATGAAATAATGACCTAAATACGACAATGACAAGTGACAACAGACCAATGATGAGAGAGCTGAGGAGTGATAGCGAAGAAGTAAGAGAGAGAGAAGAGTGAATAAACAAATGGGAAAAATGATATAGATGTAACTATAGTAACATTTATATTTAGATGTATTTGTAGCATGTTGTAAAATATTTTGAAAAATGGTTCAAAAGATGGAGGGTTTTTATGTATTTTTGTGAATGGTGTTCTCTATTTTTTTGTGAATGGTGTTATCTATTTACATTTTTTTAAAGGACTTTTGCATGTTCTTAATTAGCTTAGCTAGGATAAAACAGCTATGATCATCACATTCTTTTATTTTCCACGGAAGGTCAACAATGTTTTATAAAAATATAATAAAAAATAGAAAGGTCTATGTGGCATGGACCCATGGCCATGTGCGCTTAAACCAGTGAGTTTTTTTTTTTTTGGTGGTTATTCTTTGTCTTTAGCGTTTGGCAAGAATAAAGAACAAGACAGAGACACCCACGTTGGATGAGCAAGATTGGTGAAGTTTTGGAATAGGAAAAGTATTGTCTTATAGTAGCTGAGAAAGAGTGCCTGAGACCACTTAGCAAACAATGAAGATCCAAGAAATTATAAAAGCATGCCTTATGGCTAGTCCTGATGACCACCAGCTCCACCTCCAATCCAGAATCCGAATATTTCAATCACCATGCGTTTGGGCGTTGGGGACGTGGGTCAGTCTTTGCTTGTGTTTGTCTCATTTATATTTTTTATGCTTGCGACAAATTTAGCGGTTTATTCATATCCAGTAGTCAGTAGAATATACTCAAAATAGACCTATGACTAGTCGTCACGACGCCAAGCAGTTCACGTAACAATAACAAAACAAAATGTGTCGAAGCAAATCGGTTGGAGTGGAATCATGAATGGGTGGAAAGGGGGATAAAAGTTGAAAGTTGAATATGCAAAATACAGATGTAGGCTTTTTTCCTAATCCCAAAATCCAATAATTATCAAGATTGGATTTTGGTTTTGGAGTGGAATACACTTTTTGCAAATCTTATACGGATAGTACAATATAAATATATAATTATCCTAAACTAATAAATAAAAGTATTCTAGGTAGTATTAATTAAAGTTCACTTAACAACAATAATTTATATATTCATTGTATTCAGAAATGATAAATGATTTTCAAGATTTAATTTTAGCAACAATAATTAGTATGTTCATTATATAAAGAAACAATATGTCTAATAAACTTAATTATAGTTCATCCTTTATTTTCATGCTAGTCCATCCTATGGAAAAATTTGAAATAAGCTCATAGATTACAGTATTTATCTCTTACCCAAGATTCGTCTTTTCCCTGACTCCATAAAAAAATATCATGGAGTTGCTACTGTGACTATGGTCTTAAAAAGGTATAATTTTTTTCAAGTTACACCAAGTGAACTTGTATAAACGAGCGGATTTTATTAAAAGAAAGAGTTTTCATAACACATACACACGAAATACAACCCAACTAGAAATCAACTAACTGAAACACCATACTATCAGGACTGCCACACAAGCCACAATTGAGAAGTTAACAACCATTACATACGGTGTACAAAACTCAACAGGAAAGTGGGTGCATGTATTATTGTACATGCACCCACTTTCCTATTAATAAAAATAGAAAGGTCCATGTCGCATGGGCCTATGCCCCATGTGAATTGGGTTTTTAATATTGCCAATAAGAATTGAGTTTTTGATACATTGTCAATGTGAATTGGGTTTTTGATATTACCAATGTGAATTGGGCTTTTGACAAATAAATTATCACGGGTTTAAACCATTGCTTTTGATTATAGATTTGAATTCCATTGATAAAATAGCATTGTCATGGGCTTGAATCATAGACTTTTGAAATATTGCCAAGGATAAGTAGTCTTGGGTTTTAAAAAGAATAGGATGTGTGCATTGGGCTCGTAAGGCCATTTTGGGCTTAGCTAAATGATGATCTACAACAAAAGTGGGCTATGATGACAAAAACATTTCGTCACAATATGCCCTTATTTCGTCACGAATACATATGGTGACGAAATGGTGACAAAACAACATTCGTCATCTAAGCTCCGTCACCTTATGTATTGGTGACAAAAATGTTTCGTCACCAAAAAAAAAGATAGGTGATGAAATTTTTTCGTCACCAATAAAAAATGATAGGTGTTAGTTTTTAGACCTCTTAAAAACAATTGATTTAACCTAGGTAATTAGCCAAGTTGTTACTTAGTCCAATTTAACAAGTCTAGGTTATCACAATAACAAAGATCAAATCATGCAAAGCAGCGGAAAATAAATAACACAAGATATGATCACCTAGGAAACCAAACCGGTAAAAACCTGGGGAGGAACTGACCTAACTATCCTCAACGTAAACTTGAATCCACTATCTTGAAAGAATCGAAGTTCATACAATAAGACTTACAAGCCCCCACGCTCGACTTCTTATTACTACCAACCAGTAGAACTTACTGACACGATCACGTGCAAGCTCCGAATCCACGGACTCCTTCTTTCTTGGATTCACCACCAGATACAAGCACACCCGCTTATGTTTTCTTTAAGCTTCAATGGCAGCAACTGAGTTGATCATCAAGGTGTAGATAAATCTTCTCCTTGAAAACCCTAAGTTTGTGTAAAGGAAAGCTCCTCTAGATCTCACAAGAGATTTACACAAACCGCAATATGAGCAACACTAAAATGTGGCTAGGGTTTGCCTTTTATACTTAAGACAAATTAGAAACCCTAAAAACGTTTTAAAACAACTAGGGCTGAGTTGGAAATTCTACAGAAAAAACATTCTGCCTGAGCTTCGATTGATCGAGCCAGGCCGAAATGCATTAATCTTTTCTGCATTAAGCTCGATTCCAACTTTACATAAATGCACAACTTTGAGTAAGACTAAAACACTTCTAAACACATTGTTTTAATCATGGTTTGCCAATAATACAAATTAGAGTTCTAAATACATAAAATCCTAAGTCTTTAGAACCTAACAAACTCCCCCTTTGACAATCCATGACAAAACACAACTAGAAGCTCAAAGTTTACAAAATAAAAGCCCTTTACAAAAAAATAATGCTCATAAAACAAATTCAATCCTAACTACTATCCATCAGTTGCAAGTATAGACAGCAGTTCAATTGAATCAACCTGTATATTTCCTGAAACACTAAACAAAATGCATAACCGCATGTGTGGAAACAATACAAGTAAACAAATTAAATTCTTGATTTCAAACAACACACAATAAAGACATATAACAATGAATAACACATAAATAAAAATCAATAAATAGTTTGAAACAAGAAACATATAAAGTACTAACAAAAAATACTCCCCCTAACATGAATATCCCATAAAAAACATGGCAAGAGCAAAAAAGGTAAAATACAATGTGAAACACCTAGATACAATCTAAACTCCATAAGCTCCAACCAAAGAAATACTCTCCCCCTGAAAACAAAAACTCTACAAAGTACTCCCCCTTTTTGTGACGGAATGCCAAAGGGCAAACAAAATCCATCATCAAAAGGGAGGTGGTCTAAACTGCGCCAACTCCGCACGCAAGGCACAGATCTCATCGAGCACGTCCACCAAAATCTGTCCATGAGCCACCTGAACGGTCAAGACATGATCCAACGTACGTCGAATGTCTGAATCATCCGAAGTAGTCGGTGGAGGAACATCAGCATCAGCAGCAGCACCCGATGTCTCAGCAGCATCAGCACCTGTAGAAGAGAGAGGAGGGGGAACAGCACTAGATGACGCACCCCTAGGACGCGAAGGAGCAACTCTCAAGTGAGCAGCCCTCTGTTTAAGAAAGGTGGCACCTATGGGAGCAACAACATGCACAGGCTCACCAGACGGGAAACCATCTAGACCTAAAAAGAGCAAAATCCTATGAATGAAAATAGGATGAATAAGCGCATGCCCGACAATAGAACTCCTATGAACCTCGTTCAAAGAACGAAGGAACAAATGAGGGAAACTGATCGACGCACTAGAAACAAAATCATACAAAAACACACATCGCTCTAGAGGGATGGTACAGAAATGAGAAATAGGCTACAACGAATGACACGCTATCCTAAAGAAAAGATAGGCAGTCTCAGTAAGCTCAGCGGACGTGATCCAAGGATCAGAACCTCACTAGATAGATGACCCAGTGATGTATGACATGACAACATCTAAAGAGGGTGACTCATCATAGGGATAGTCAGGCTCCCGAACAACCGGAACCCCAAGAGCCTCAACCACTACCCGAGGGGTAATGGTGAACTCAACACCTCGTATCCAACTCCTAACAAGGGTGTTGGAATCATAGACGTGGCAAGAGAGGTTCGAGAAGAACTCTCTAATCAGGGCGGTCGGGGGTGGATGATCTATCTCTAAAAGAGGCAGCCAATTTCGAGAGTCAAAGTTAGACCTAATGGCCGGATCAAGCTCATCTAAAACTACAGCACGCTCAGCCCAAATCTTACACTTACTGTTCAAAGTATCAAAGGCCTCTCTGCACTTATCGTTCCTAAACACCTCACTCCTAGAGGGAGACTCAGAGGAAGTGGAAGGGGTCCTATGGGCTCTAGTTTTCCTAGGCATGGTGCTAGGATAAGGACCAAAACACAGAGCAAAGGAACAAAAACAAAAAAAGACAAAACCAAGGGCAGACTACAAGTTAGTACATAAAAAATATAGAACAAAAATCTATATGATGCATGAACAATTTAAATGGCATGATGCATGTCCTAATGCAGTGAAATTAAGTCCAAAAAAAGTTCAAATTCACAAAATTGGCTTGAATATAGAGGTATTAACACAAAAACCCCAAAATTTGGAAAAACACTTGATCAATTTGAAAGATATTGACGAATTGATCATTATACATGATAGAGTTCAAAAATTAATGACCAAATACATAAAATCAACAAGCCAATTTCTTCAATTTAACCCAATTTGAACAAAATCCCCAATTCGGATCAATTTCAAACCCTAGAATTTTCAATTTTTCAAAAACCACAAAATTGATCAAATTAAACTACAAGAATCATGATAATAACATCCTAGAACAAAAAACCAATGATCAATTTCACCAAAAATGGTTTGCATCATCAAAAACCCCAAAATATGAAAAGTGCCGAAAATACCCAATGAATATGCATGAAAAATGCATGAAAACATGAAATAAAATGCAAAAGGAAGGGCAAAAAGGACTTACCAGCCTTGGAAGACAAAAATCTTGCAAAAATTTCGGAAGAAAACGACAAAAAATCCTTGGTGGAGCCTAGCCAAGTCAGAGAGAGAGAGGAAAGTTTGAAAAGTTTTGAAAAAGTGTCTTTGGAAAAGTCCAATCTGACTTTTAAAAAAACATGATTCACGAGTTTCGATCGATCGAAAAACAGCCTCGATCGATTGAAACAGACAGAGACTTTAACAAAACAATTTTAAAAGAGTTCGGTTGATCGAAAAACAGTTTCGATCGATCGAAATAGACAGAAGCTCTCTCTAACAAATTTAAAAAATTTCAATCGATCGAAAAATAGAATGGATCGATCGAAATGGGCAGAGGCTCACTAAATTTGAGGAAAAAACACAGTTTTTTGAAAAAAATTCAGAATCAACTCAAAGCATTGAAATTTAAGAACAAAATGCATGAGTATGTGATGATGTGATTTTCAAAAACAAGAATTTTAAGCCCAAATTTCCCAAAAATAAAATTTCTTGCATTCTCCATAAATTTTCAAGCAACAAATTAATTTTGCACAAAATTCAAAGTATTTGCAAAACATGGTTGGTCAGACCATAAACATACACAATAACATGTATAAAGTTTAGCAAAGAGTAACTTGTGTAGTGTGTGCAACTAGCAAAAACTTGAGATACATGTGATGTGATATGTGAATAGCAATCAATCACAAAGTCTACAAAATTCATCACAAAGAATTTAAAAGAGACTATCACCTAAAGAGTTACATCATATAACTCCCACATCTCCTAGACCATAAGCTTGCAATTATGTAAGTTTCTTGAATTTATGCCTCATAATATACACACCAATTTTAAGTCATGTGATTTTGGCATCAGGCTTAATAGTACACACCAATTTTAGGTATTAAGCAATTTAAACCGAGGCTTCACCTTATGTTCTTTTTGTGTATGTGCTACACTTTCTCGAGTACAAAATCTTATGATATGCACTAAAGTGTTCATAATTGGCTAGTGAATAGTGGTGAGATGGTTATTTATGCCTTTCTCTAAAAGTTCAAGTCCGACAATCAAAGACATGTGACTTCAAGATTAAGATAGAGTAATCAAAAACCATAAACATTTTTCCCACACAACATGCACTATAAAGTTTCAACTAGTAAAGTGCAATAAGTAAGCTCATTAAAGCTAAACAAGGTACAAACGACATGTTATGTGAAAATAAATTGACCAACCTTGTTCTTCAAAAACCAAGAAGAATAGTACAAAATACAATTTGCTTCCTTTTTCTTCCTTTTTTCTTTTTTTATTAAAAAAAAAAAAAAAAAAAAAAAAAAAAAAAAAAAACCTAGAATGAAATGCATGAATGTTATGCAATGCAAATCCTAGAAAACAAAATAAAAAAACAAAACGCAACCAAAGAACAATGGTCACAAAGGGTAGAGCAATGAAGCACAAGGACCAAGAAGACCAAGACAGATCAGGGACACATAATCACACCAATTACTTGACGAAGAGTCTCAAACTTACTTCTATCAAGAGATTTAGTGAAAATGTCGGCATTCTGATGTTCAGTAGGAATATACTCAAGACACACAATCTTTCTGTCAACAAGATCCCTAATGAAGTGATACCTAATCTCTATATGCTTAGTCTTAGAATGTTGAACAGGGTTCTTAGATATGTCAATAGCATTAGAGTTATCACAGTAAACCACCATGGTATCTTGGGATATCCCATAATCAGTTAAAACCTTTTTCATCCAAAGAAGTTGTGAGCAACAACTTCTAGCAGCAATATATTCTGCCTCGGTAGTAGACAATGACACAGAATTTTGCTTTTTACTCATCCAAGCAACAAGATTAGCTCTAACATAAAAACACCCACCAGTGGTGCTTTTTCTATCATCAACATTACCAACCCAATCAGAATCAAAGAAACCAGCAAGAGATAGATTAGACTCTTTACTATAAAATAATCCATAATCATAAGTTCCAGCAACATATTTAATTATTCTTTTGACAGCATTTAAGTGTGAAACTTTAGGATTAGATTGAAATCTAGAACAAATACCAACACTAAATGCAATATCAGGCCGACTAGTAGTCAAATATAAAAGACATCCAATCATACTTCTGTATAATGTAACATCAACAGACTCACCTGACGGATCATTTGTTAATTTTGCATTGGCGGCCATTGGTGTTCTAGCATGGGCAGCATTGTCCAGTCCAAATCTCTTGACTAGATTCTTTGCATATTTTGCTTGGTTGATGTAGATCCCTGAGTCCGTATGCTTCACCTGTAATCCCAAGAAATAAGTTAGTTCACCAACCATACTCATTTCAAACATCGCCTTCATTTCATCTGCAAAAGAATGAGCAAGAGAGTCATTAGTAACACCAAAAACAATATCATCAACATAAATTTGAGCTACAACAAAACTGTTCTTATCCTTTCTTATGAAGAGAGTAGTGTCTGCAAATCCCCTTTTGAAGCCATACTCAGTGAGATATGCAGTCAATCTATCATACCAAGCCCGTGGAGCTTGTTTCAAACCATACAGAGCTCTCTTCAATTTATACACATCATCCGGTCTGTGAGGGTCAACAAAGCCTTTAGGTTGTTCAACATATACTTCTTCTTGCAGCATTCCATTCAAGAAAGCACTTTTGACATCCATTTGATATAGCTTGAAGTTCAGATGACTAGCTATAGCCAACAGTATCCTAATAGATTCCAATCTTGCTACCGGAGCAAATGTCTCATCAAAGTCAATCCCTTCCACTTGTGTGTAACCTTGAGCAACAAGTCTTGATTTATTTCTGATAACGGTGCCATGTTCATCTGACTTGTTCTTAAAGATCCATTTAGTTCCAATTACATTTACACCCTTTGTTCTAGGAACTAATTCCCATACATCTTTCCGAACAAATTGATGAAGTTCTTCATGCATAGAGTTTACCCAATCAGCATCTTGAAGTGCTTCATCTACCTTTTTCGGTTCAAATTGGGACAGATAGCATGAGTGTGTAATTACACTTAAGGCTTTTGACCTTAATCTCATGTTATCATTCAGACTTCCCAATATATTTGAGGAGGGATGATTAAGCCTTACTCTAGAGGAAGGACCTTTAACTAGAGATGTGGATGTACCTTTCTGTTCTGATGAAGGACTAAACTCATGTTGAACCTGTTGAGTCTCATGAACCGGAGTGGATGGTTCAGGACTTGATGGCAAAGAAATTGCATCATTCAACACCATTAGCTCCTCATCACTATATTTCCCAACATAATCAACAGGAAGTGAGTCATTAACCTCCATAGGCTTATCTTGAACAGGAGCAGTACTTTCTGAATGTGCTTCTGGACATACTACATCATTGATCATAACATTTGACGATTCCATGACAGTTTTGGTTCTCAGATTATACACTCTATATGCTCTACTAGTAGAGGAGTACCCTAGAAAATATTCCTTGTCACTCTTTGCATCAAATTTCTCTAGGTTCTCTCTATCACGTAAAATGTAACAATCACTACCAAATATCCTAAAATACTTAACGACCGGCTTCTTTCCTCTCTAGAGTTCATAAGGAGTTTTCTTGGAATCAGGTCTGAAATACACCCGGTTGAGTGTATGGCAAGCAGTGTTAACTGCTTCTCCCCAGAAAGATTTTGGCAATTTTTTATTGTGCAGCATGACACGTGCCATCTCCTGAATGACCCTATTTTTCCATTCAACTATTCCACTTTGTTGTGGTGTCTTGGGTGAAGAGAACTCTTGATGTGTGCCCTGTTCATTGCAGAAGGTAGCCAGCTTGGTATTCTCAAATTCTCTTCCATGGTCACTTCTAATTCTGGCTATCACAATATCTTTTTCAACCTGCAATTTCTTACACAGATGTATCATCTTCTCAGGAGCCTCAGCTTTATCTTTCAAAAGCACAACCCAAGTATATCTGGTAAAGTCATCCACAACCACTAGAATATACTTCTTTCCTTCTAAACTCTGAACTCGAGCAGGACCCATAAGATCAATGTGCAGTAACTCCAGAGGTCTTGAAGTTTGAACACTAGCCACAAATGGATGTTTAGATTTTATCTGCTTACCTATCTGACATGGTCCACATATGCACTTATCTATCTTCTCAAACTTAGGTAAACCAACAATAGCATCACATTTGGAAGTCTTTTCTAACTGCTTATGACTTGCATGCCCCAATCGTTGATGCCACAAATCAACTTGATCAATCTTTGCACTAAAACACATGTTGCTTATGCTTGGTGTTAATCCATAATAGTTGTCCGCTGTCCTTACACCAACACACATACAGTCACCTCCTTCATCAAGTATCTCACATTCATACTTAGTGAAGAGAACATTCAGTCCATTGTCGCAAATCTGACTGATGCTGAGTAAATTTGCCTTCAGTCCATCAACATACCAAACATCTTCAAAGACTGGTAACCCTGGGATGTCCACAGTTCCAATGCCTCTGATGACAGATTTGCTTCCATCTCCAAAAGTGACTGTCCCAATCTTTCCTTCAAAGAGGGTCTTGAATAATCCTTTGTTTCCTGTCATATGCCTGGAACAACCACTATCCAAATACCAAAGACAAGAATCACATGCTTTTAAGGCGGTTAAGGCAGTATAACACAAATAATTATTACCACATATGATAAGACTAGGACGTCCAAGAAAAGATTTAACAAACTCAATAAGTGACAAATACACAGAGTAAGCAAGTTGATGAATAAGAAAAAAGAATTTCCAAGAATCCATAACAAAGGGGTCAAGGATCAGCTCAGTGATCAAAAGATCAACAACAAAAGAGCAACCTGCTCTGATACTACTTGTTAGTTTTTAGACCCCTTAAAAACAATTGATTTAACCTAAGTAATTAGCCAAGTTGTTACTTAGTCCAATTTAACAAGTCTAGGTTATCACAATAACAAAGATCAAATCATGCAAAGTAGCGGAAAATAAATAACACAAGATATGATCACCTAGGAAACAGAATCGGTAAAAACCTGGGGAGGATTTAACCTAGCTATCCTCAAGGTAAACTTGAATCCACTATCTTGAAAGAATCGAAGTTCATACAATAAGACTTACAAGGCCCCACGCTCGACTTCTTATTACTACCAACCAGTAGAACTTACTGACACGACCACGTGCAAGCTCCAAATCCACGGACTCCTTCTTTCTTGGATTCACCACCAGATACAAGCATACCCGCTTGTGTTTTCTTTAAGTTTCAATGGCAGCAACTGAGTTGATCATCAAGGTGTAGATAAATCTTCTCCTTGAAAACCCTAAGTTTGTGTAAAGGAAAGCTCCTCTAGATCTCACAAGAGATTTACACAAACCGCAATATGAGCAACACTAAAACGTGGTTAGGGTTTGCCTTTTATACTTAGGACAAATTAGAAACCCTAAAAATGTTTTAAAATAACTAGGGCTGAGTTGGAAATTCTGCAGAAAAAACATTTTGCCCGAGCTTCGATCGATCGAGCCAGGCCAAAATGCATTAATCTTTTCTGCATTAAGCTCGATTCCAACTTTACATAAATGCACAACTTTGAGCAAGACTAAAACACTTCTAAACACATTGTTTTGATCATGGTTTGCCAATAATACAAATTAGAGTTCTAAATACATAAAATCCTAAGTCTTTAGAACCTAACAATAGGTGATGAAAGTTTTTCGTCACCTAATGTTTTCGTCACTAAACCTTACTTTCAGTGACGAAATATTTCTTCACCAAATGTATTTTTTTCCAATATCAATAGATTAGGTGAAGTAGTTTTTCGTCACCAATTGTTTTTTTTTATTTATTTATTTATTTTTATTTTTTAATTTCAATAGATTAGGTGACGAATTATTTCGTCACCAATTTTTGCTTATAGTCAGATATAGTTTATATCATGACCCAATGTAAATAATGAGATATGAAATATTTGTGGACCAATGGAATGAGAAATATTAATGGAGGCCCAAAATAATTTATGGGTGATATTTTGGTATTTTGTGGTGAATAAATAAATGTGATTAAATAGGATTGGGATATGTGGCATGAGTGAAAAAAATTGTACCTCAACACCTTGTTTTCTCTTTTGAGCCAACGGCTGGGCTAGACCAAGTTTGGACACTTACTTTTTTTTTTTTTTTTTTTTTGTCATAGTCCATCTACAATTCCAAAGTCATGTTTGGGAATGGAGGAGCTGCTAGTTGTCAATGTAAAGGAGTTTTGGGTAGTTCAATCAGGCCAGAGAGAGATTGAATCTCATGGTGCTAGTCGGAGTTTGAAACTCTTCAAGCAAAGCCATTTGTGCAAATGGGTGGAAGTAGAGAGTTGTCTCTTGCGTGAGTCTACCACAGATTGGTCATAGTTGTTGGATCTTGTGTATGTGTTTTCCATGGGGGAAACCATGGAGAGGTGTTGAAGAAGAAAAAGAAGGAGATGGGACTCGGGTTTTATTTTGTTTAGTTCAACAATTTCAAAATTGGAGGAGAAAGAGAGTAATTTTATTGAGTTTTGTACTTGGGAGAGAGATTTTTTTTTAATTATTATTATTTATTTTTAAAATATTATTGAGGTGAAAAATTGTGGGAACAGCAAATCCCATGTGACAAGCTTTAAGGAAGTCAACAAAAAGTAAATGATTTAGGTTTTATAGTATGTATATATATATATAATTAGGTAACGTTTATATAAAAACAAAAAAATTAGCGGCAACACAAAAAATAATAATAAATGAAAAATATAAATGTATGCTGGCTTCAATCATCCGTGTCATTTTTAAACCTATTTAGACTATTATTTGATTTATTATAAAAACAATTTAAATTTGGAAAGAAAAGTGTACAGATGGGATAAGGGAAAGAAAGCTATTTAAATTTGATATGAATAGTTTTTTCGAGTAGGGGGATAGGGAGGCATATGACAACAAATTATTAAATAGTTATTATTAAAAGAAGGGTTTTGTTAATGGGCACCTTACGGTGCTCATTAACAACAGCTTTTTGCACATCTTTTTTACTTTTTGCAATTTTTTATATTTTTGACAATTATTTAATAATTTTTTTTATCTTTTTTGGCAATTCTTTTAATAACTTTTTGTCCTTGTGGGTTGAAATCAGTTGTGGACATAGCATTTGTTTTTATTAGTACTTTGACATTTTTGTGTGTTTCTTTTGTGAAATATTTTCGAAGCATGAATTTTGATTGAAGAAGAAAAATAATTTGTGTTACCTATAAAAGATGTTAAGAAAATTTGATAATAGAATCTCAATTTTGTTGATAATTTATTTATTTTTCATTAAAATTTATGTATAAATAATAAAGTGTGAAGATGATTATATAATAAATGTTCATAATATTGTTTTTAATTATTACAATTGGAAATTTTTTTTAGTCTACCGTAACTAATGTAACATAAATTTATAAAAGCTACTATTAGTATTTATTGAACTAATACGTAACAATCAAGGGAAATTACAATCAATAAAAGTGAACTAATATTTCAATTTACGCTTTGTCCCCTAAAAACACCCACGTATGCACACACACACAAGTTAAATTGAAATTGTCACTTGAAATCACAATTTCAGTTCAAACTCTGTGTTAAGGTTGTGCGAAATAGATGTGTGTAATAATATAAGCACTACTCTTAAAATAATTTATTTTCTACCCACACTAACTACAACCCATGGCCCAACCCATTGCAACCACCAACTCTAACCTAGCAACAACCCACATTGTTGGCCAAAACCCAAAACCAAATCCACCTCCAACAAAATTGAAATAGCTAACACGACCACCACAAAAGCAAAACCACCTCATGGACAACCCTAAGACCGCTTCCATGACAACCCCAAAACTGCTTCCACGACAAACATTGACAATCAACCCTAGCCACGATCAACCACCAAAAACAAGCCTAGCAACACCAGCGCCAACAACCCACCCTAGCTACAATAACTGTTGCCCCCACTGCCACCACCCAAATGTAAAATAATGCCCTAATCCAACAATGACAAGTGACAACATAGCGAAGAGGTAAGAGAGAGAAGAGTGAATAAACAAACGAAAAAAAATTTGAGAAAACATGTGGTTAGGAGCTGGCGTAAAATGCCAGATTTACACCAGCAATCAGTGTTTTCCATGTCATACATTTAATGAAAAACCCATACACCCTATCACACATAATTTTATTCCTCACACATGTATCAAAGAGAGACTCTATCAAGCATGCCTAGACCTATTCCATCTACTCCTTTGCTCTTACCACCGGAACGAAACTCCACCCCGCCGATGGCGCCGCCGCACCTAACCTCAAGGTTTGTTCTGATTTCTCTTTATTGTTTGATTAGTTATTTCCCCAAACTTTGTGTTTCGAAATTTTGATGGGTTTGGGTTATTTTTTGGATATCAATCTATTCATATTGGTATGGGTTTTGTTGATTTAGTATGGATTTTGCTTCTTATTTGTAGTATTTTCATGGGTTTTGGTTGGATTCTTAAGTGGTAGGTTAATTTAAACCTAAAAAAGTCTGATTGTATCAAATGAGTTTGCTGACAAAGAGAGTGTCGTTTCATGTAATTCTGAGCCTCAATGACAGAATTTGCTATTATCTACTACCTTAAATGAAAAAGTAAATCATCTTGCCAAACTTAGTTTAGAGAATCTTGTTATGATTGGCCTTGATGACAAGAAGATACAACCTGTATTATCATCTGAAGATTTTGGATCTTTAGGATTTGATGTGAATGATGAATTTGAACAGCCAGATAAATTGACGAGCTCTCCAATTGCAGATTTTAGAGTTCCATCTCAATTAGTTCAGAGATATGTGAAAGGTTTATGCTGATATAAAGCTTGATTTTGTGAATCTTTAAGTGGCACTCTATATCTTGCATCAGCTCCACATGAGAAGTACCCTGAAAAGCACGAGTTTAAAATACATTATAATAGCACATTTTATATCCCCGTTAACGATGCTCACCAGGTAAACAATCCTATGTTTGATGTTTTCTAATGGCATTAGAAGATGCTATCTAATGCTGTAATTCAGAAGGGTAATGTGGGCTTCAAAGAACAACTTAGAGGATGTTTTGAATCCATCTAGAATTTCAATTATTCTATAACTACTTATATATGTCTTACACACACTTCTCATCATTGACCTATTCCAGCAAGCACGAATTAATGATCAATCCTTTTTGACAAATTTTACATCTTTTCCTAGGCTAAAGTCCGTGGATTCCAACAGGATGGTTTACACCTCCAAGCAAGAAGTTAGAAGTATGGCAAGGTTTGTCTTCCTCATAATTTATAAACTTCTACATTCAGTCGTAGAACGTGAAGAAGGAAATAATTGTTTGACTAGCTCGTTTTACATAGAAGAAGCAAGAGCGGTTGGAACTCAAAAAAAGTTTCGGATAGGTTCCTTCTATTTTATATCTTAATAGTTCAAATTTGTAGTGCAAGGAAATAAAGATTTTGTTTTATAAGATTTCCTATTTTGATTATAATGTTTGTTCTTAGCAGTGTTTTTGTCCTGATTCTAGGCTTGTTATGTATATTTCTAGGTTTGTTATGCATATTCCTCAAGTAGATTGTATATTTCTAGGCTTGTTTTGTATATTTTTTAATTTGTTAGTCATAGTCTTTTTCTTTGTATAAAACTTAAGCTCACCTATTTGTTTTGATGTTATTTTAATAGGATGACAAAAATTCCTCTCAAGGCATGGATACTGTGGTTAATTGGGTACCTTTCGGTTGGCATGGAGTTTGAGACTAAGTAGCATGGATACTTCCACAATGTGGTTGATTTTGAAACTTAGTAGCATAAATAGTGAGGAATTTGGCTATGTGACTTATAAATTTTTTGTATTCTACATTGGCTCTGATATGACACAAGCTTGTCTGAAGTTGCAAGGAGTGCATGTTGCTAATGTTGATAGAGAGCGTATTGATAATGTTGATAACAGCGCAGAGATAAGTGATGGCTAATAAGGCATGCTTGCTAAGGATAGAATGCTTGTTGGTTGCCCAGTTTTGGTCAGATTATCAAACTTGGATAATTGTTTGCATATTTTAAAATTGCAGACAAGTGTAAATTGCAACTTTGTACAATGGATTATTGGAGAAATTTGTACCAGAGCTAAGCAAATTATCACAGGATTAGTACGAAAGGCTAACAAGTTGGAAGCTAAAATTCTGCAGTTAGAGAAGGCTTATTAGTTTGGCATGTGAAAGCAAATGGCCAAGGACTTGTATTTAGAATTGGCGAATTGTAGTTTAGTTATTGTAAAAGATTGTAGTGACAATTGTTTTGAAAAAGTAGACAGTTTCTTATCCTATTTAATGTAATGACAATTGTAATGGCCACTCATTATATTATATTGTAATGGAAATTGAAATGCATTTCTTGCAATGGAAATTGGCATTTAGTTGATTTGCCTTAATATTGTTCAACAACTTGTTCAACATAACACCACATAAGCTTGTTCAATATCACCATCATATTGCTCAATAGCTTGTTAAAAAAAAACACCACATAAGATAAATAAATTTAGTCGAGTTGCTTTAATACTTAGTTGTTAACATAAAGGCTTTGTAAACTATTATCCAACAAAAAATAGGATACTTATGTCCAATATCACCATCATATAAGCTTAACCAAAGGTCCTACCTAAGATCAACATAAAATAGGTTACTTTTGTCCATTAACACCATCAAATAAGCTTATGGACAGATGTACAAAACAGTAACCATAAAAGGTTCAAACAATCAAAGGTCCTAATATATAAAAGGTCCTACAAAACTAACACTGCTACTACCCTTCAATCTTTTCTAGCTCAATTTCCAGCTCTTCCTTTTCCAGCACCAGTTCCAATTCCTTTTCCAGCTCCAACTCCGTTTCCATATCTACCAACTCCACTACTTCCAACAAAACTTGTTTGGGTTGAGACCTATAATAATAGATACATTTGACCATATGGTAAGCATGTATGCCCAACAAGATCAATGACCAAAATATTGGCAATATGCAAATAGCAAGCACAATGTGTAGTATATAGAGAGTAGAGAGAGTTATGTGTCAATTACTTGAGGTTTTATAACTTCCTGAACATTCTATAGTGCAAAAATTTAAGGTGGTCCAGGCTGTAGAATGGCTCTCTTGAGTCTTGAACACTTCCTAAGAATAAGACACAGAACATGTTAGTTGTGAACACTTCCTGGGTTGGATGTTAGTTGTGGCTTGTTATTCTTTATGTTCAATTTGTAACTTGATTGATTATTGTACTTGGGGCGATTGATTGTAATGTCCCCAATTGTATACATCCTATATGCTTGGGTAACTATTTTTTTGGTATCAATAAAGTTCCATTACTTATCCAAAAGAACAAACTTGAAGTGCCCCAAAATGTGATAGTCTTTCTTTCTTTCTTTTCTAAGCCAAATTTGGTATACAGTAGAGAGTAAACGAAGAAATATTACTACTTGTATTAGAGATCTACACAAGACATGACCCAAAGAAATGCATATGTGTAATCATATAGAATTAAAAATCAGAGATCTACAGCCACTGCCACCAGAGAAATGAAAACAAGGAAAACACAGTAGATATTTTAAGCAAAATGAGTCCATATAGCTGATTATCTAAAGATCTGTTATTTTTAACAAAATTAATTAATTAATAATTAACAAAAAAAAAAAAGGAACAGAAATGAAATTTGGATCCAAGATCTACTACAGCAAATTGTGGTCCGTTAAAATTCTGAGAAAATGCAGTAAAATTAAATTAATAAAAAAAGTAAGTTTCTGAGTAAATGAATCTACCACTAGTAACTAACTAACTAACTTGTTCCCTTTAAATTACATTACATTACTCCAGTATTTCAAAAACCATACACAACCAGCCCAACATGAATGATATGTAAGTAAGTATTAACATAAAGAATCCAGACTAGCTGGGGAAAAAAAAAAATCACGATCAGATTTTTTTTAGGGTTTGAACCTACCACTTAAGAATCCAATCAAAACTCATGAAAACACCAAAAAACAGCAAAATTCATGCCAAATCAACCAAACCTATACTAATATGAATAGATTGATATCCAAAAAAATTATCCCAAACCCATCAAAATCACGAAATCCAAAAATTGGAGAAATAGAAAATCATAAAAGAACAAACCTTGAGTTCAGTGCGGCGGCGCCAGCTCCAGAGACGACGTGTGCAACGGCGGGGTGGAGCTCCGGTGCTAAGAGGAGAGGAGGAATCTGATTTGGGGTTTGTTCGAGACTATCGTGTAGTTTGATTGAGGATTGAAGGTTTATGTGAGCTGTGATTGAGTGTATTAGAATGTATTGGCTTTTCATTAAAAAGCTGAGGTGGCACTATATTGTTGGTGGCGTAAAAGAGTTGGTTTACGCCAGCTCCGGGCAGAAGTTATTCTAATAAAAAATGATATAGATGTTGCTACAATAACATCTATATTTAGATGTAAAATATTTTGAAAAATGATTCACCAGATGGAGAGATTTTTGTGTATTTTGGTGAATGGTGTACTCTATTTACATTTTTTAAAGGACTTTTGCATGCACTTAATGAGCTAGCTAGGATAAAATAACTATGATCATCAGTCTTTTATTTTCCACAAAAGGTCAACGATGCTTTATAAAAATATAATAAAAAATAGAAAGGTCTGTGTGGTATGGACCCATGGCCATGTGCGCTTAAAGCAGTGAGATTTTTGTTTTTTTTGGTGGTTAGTCTGTGTCTTTTGAGTACGACTGAGGGAGTATTTTAGGCCTTTTATTGTTTTAGCAGCGGACCATGAGAAAATAACAAAACAAAACAAAAGAGCTTCGTGCAAAAAGAATGAAAAACAAGACAGAGACACCCACATTTTGGATGAGCAGGATTGGTGAAGTTTTGGAATAGGAAAAGTATTTTCTAACGGTAGCTGAGAGTGACTGAGACAACTTACCAAACAATGGTGGTCCAAAAAATTATAAAAGCATAATGCCCAAGTGTATGCGTGTTTTTTACATTTTTTGGATCACTGATTTATAGATCTAAAATGTAAAAATAAACATTCAAGGGAGTCATAATTTCTCTCTAGAAATTAAAAATTAAGGCATTAAAACTCTTCTTATTAAAAATAAAAAATAAAAAACAACATTAACTCTCTACTCTCTAGCTCATCATCTCTATCCAGTTTATGTAAAGAAATTTGAGGTTAGCTGCACAAATTTGTGTTTCGTGTTCTAAAGTGATTTGCCCTTAGATGTATCAGTTGGGTATACAATTTAACAATTGTATAATTAGAGGTTGTTATTTTTTGTCATGTGATGCTGATGCCTTCAGTACTTGCTGCTCGTCATTGGTGATGCCACAATTCACTGGTGGCAACTAATGAGAAAGGCATATCAAACACTCACAACATAAAATATGCAACAAACAGATGATATGGATAGTGGTGGAGAGTTTAAGTCTTGAAGATGATGGTGGAGTGTGGAGAATTAATTTAAGTAAAATTAGTTGACATGGCAAATAATAACACTATATTAATGATATGATAAGTTGTGGTATGCTCACCGTTATATTTTAATAAGAATTTATGGTCATCGGTGGCATTATGTATAGTTCAGGATTGGAGTTTAAATGAACCCTCTAAGTTGCCAATTTATTTTTTATATATATAATATTTTTTTAATGTTTTTTATTTAACTCCTTTAATAAAAATTTGAACACCTTGACCTTAAATTTATTTTTAAGCCTAGCTTAAATAAGTTTAAATATGATTCTCTTAACAATATTTTGGTCTTTTAAAAAAAAAAAAATCCCAACAACAAATCAATTTTATCTAAAATATGGGGAGTAAAAAATAGTAAGTCCAACAATAATAGCAAAATTTGTTCATCTTAAACCTCAAAAAATGTTCATTTAGATCTTAACAATTTTTAGTATAAAAATTACATTGTCTCTAAACAAATATGTAGAACATTATACATTTTTATGCAAAAGTGATATTATACACTTTTGCAAATCTTACATTGATAGTATCTAATCTACAATATAAACATATAATTGTCCTAAACTAATAAATAAAAGTATTCTAGGTAGTATTAATTAAAGTTCACTTAACAACAATAATTTATATATTCATTGTATTTAGAAATGATAAATGATTTTCAAGATTTAATTTATCAACAATAATTAGCTTGTTCATTATATAAAGAAATAATATGTCTAATAAACTTATAGTTCATCTTTTATTTTCATGCTAGTCCATCCTATGGACAAAATTTGAAATAAGATCATTGATTACAGTATTTATCTTTTATCCGAGATTCATATTTTCGCTGACTCCCTAGAAAAATATCGTGGACACCAAGTGAACTTGTATGAACGAACGGATTTCATTAAAAAAAAAAAAAGAGTTTACATAACACATGCACACGAAATACAACCCAACTGGAAATCAACTCACTGAAACACCACACTGTCAGGACTGCCACACAAGCCACGACTGAGAAGTTAACAACCATTCCGTACGGTCTAGAAAATTCAATAGGAAAGTGCGTGCATGTATTATCGTACATGCACCCATTTTCTTATTAATAAAAATAGAAAGGTCCATGTCGCATGGGCCCATGCCCTGTGTGGGCTTAAAGTTAAAGCAAGCTTTTTTGTTTTTTGTTTTTAGGTTATTTCTTGTTTTCGAAGTATTTTAGGCTTTCTATTGTTTAAGCCTTTTAGCAGCAGAGCACGAAAAAATAACAAAACAAAGCAAAAGAGGTAACTGCATAAAATAAAAATAAGGTTGGTGAAATCTGAGACTGCCTGAGACTATCTACCAAACGATGGTGAAGTGAAGTCTGAGACTGCCTGAGACTATCTACCAAACTTACCAAAGCAACCAAACGATGGTGAAGTGTGTAGTCTGAGACTGCCTGAGACTATCTACCAAACTTACCAAAGTAACCAAACGATAGTGAAGTCTGATACTGCCCGTAGATAGCGATGGTGATCCAAGCAAATATAAAAAGCATGGCTTTGTGGGTATTTCAGAGCAGACGAAGCTTAACCTCCAACTCCAAAAGCCAAATATTTCAACCATGTTTGCCCTGTTGTTCATGCTGTTTACCACCATCATCGCACCACTAATTCCAACCCTCTCTTCAGAACTACCACCACCACCACCGACAGCGCCAGCATTTGAGTATACTCCAATCCAACGTTTTCCCCCACCTCCCCCTTTCACTCCATCACTACCATATGACAACATATGGCATCCACCAAGTGAACCACAACCAGTATCCCTGCGGTTCGTGCTGGGGTGTATCTTGGCTCTAATAATATTACTTACCTTAATCGTAGTGGCGATTTACGTTCGCCGGCGAAGAGGGCCGCCAGGGCACCCAGGGGAACCAGGGAAACCAGGGCATAAAGGGGACAAAGGAGACAGAGGGGAGAGAGGGGAGAAAGGGCTGAAAGGTGACAAAGGGGACAAAGGCGACAAAGGCGACAGAGGGCCACCAGGGCCGTGTGGGCCACCAGGGCCGTGTGGGCCGCCAGGGCCGAGTGGCCCACCAGGGCCAGAAGGGCAGCCAGGGCCGCCAGGGCAGCCAGCCTGCCAGTGGCACCATAGCTGCCAGTGCCATGATAGCTGCTAGGAAAAGATAACAGTAATTTCTTTTCCTATATGTTTGGATTTTTATATTTTTGTTTTCCCCAGTTTTTACCATTTGGTTCGGTCTGAGTATTTGAGTCTTAAGAGTTTCTGTAATGGTTGTATTTGGGTGTTAGAAATGTCTTTTTATCTAAGTTCTATTAATAAAGAACCGCCTCTTAAAATGGTTTTTTTTTAAACCCAAAATTCGCTCTGTACAAAAAATGCAATGAACCGTACGAACCGTGGTTGAACTGCCCGGATTTGAGAGCCGTGGCCGGTCTCACGGTTAGGCTGAAGCTAAAAAAAATAAAAAATAAAAAATAAATAAAAAGGAAAAAGATTGGGGCGTTGACGTTATGCCATTTTCTCCGTTGGACTCTGGCTTTTTATCTCTCATCCTTGCCACAAATCCGAAAATGCAATCCCAAAACACACCAAGTCCACAAAATAAAATAGAACTGAAAAACACAAACCTTATCTTTATCCTGCTTCTTCTGCGTTTTCGAGTTTTCCTTCTTCTCCAATCTTCTGTGTTTGCTTTCTGCCTTTATTCTTCTTGCTTGTTTGGGGTTTGTCACTGGTACCCAAAGCGGCAAAACCAAAAGAAATCAAAAGCCAGCCTAAGGGCATTTCTAACAGAATCAGTAAATTTTGGTACTGCTTGGAGAATGAATAGTGACTTTTACATTTATTTACCTACTTTTTCAAATACGCTTTCCAACAGACTTTTTATCTTATTTAAATATTATTTCTTCATTCATTATTTATTATTTTTTTAACAATTACACATCTTCCAACGTTTTTTTATTTAACACCTAATTATTATAATAGAAAAAAAAGATTTGAAGAATGAACAGCAGCTCATTAGACCTGATGAGCTACTGTTCATTAGCAAAAAAAAATTTGAGTTTTAGAAAGGCGATCGAAACCCTTTTTCCTTGTTTTTTCCGGTTTCAATCTCCAAATTTTGGCTATCCATAGCCTGTTGGAGATGCTCTAAGAGCTCTTTTTTCTTTCTCCAATAAAGTAGTCTACCAATATGGCAGACACTACCCCTTCCCAATGAAAAGGTTGGACATGTAGCCGTGTTTCCACCATTCATTTACTTTTAGATTTCTTTAAACCTCTAGACAAAAGTAGGCCCATACCTATCAAATAATAACTTTTAATTTTTAAATATACGTATTTTTATATTTTTTTTCCCTTACACATAATTTTACAAATATTTTCAATCAATAATTTTCAATTTTTAGACACATGTATCAAACGGGCCCTTAAATTAAAAATTTCTTGAACAATCCTTCCACAATTAATTTCAAATGGAATATGTTAAGTGGAACAATGCTTGGAAGATTTGTAGACAAACTCATCTTGTGAGATGACATAATCCCATTTGCGATGATTCTCTCCTACTAATCACCTAAAGATTCATCAGCACCTCGGTTTGTCCATTGGGTTTGAGAATAACATGAACTTGAGCATTGGAATTTAGTTCCCATCAGCTTTTATAAAATCCGCCAAAGATGACTTAAAATTTGTATTTCCAAAATAAATTTATAGTTAAAAACTTAAAAAAAAAAAATATTGTGCATTTTTGACATTTAGGGTCTGTTTGAGATTCATTTATTTTGCTGAAATTGATAACTCTTTACTGAAAGTACTGTAAATAAAGGTAAAAATTATCTAAAATAGTACAATGAGATTCATGAATAGTATCAAAAAATGTAGCGATGCCCATAAATAGTAGTAAAAATAAGCTGAATAGTAAAATACATTGCCAAACGCACACTTATAGAAATCTTCAGCAAATTTTTTTATACTTCATTCTCTCACCAACCATAAATTATTAGATCTATTGGAGGACGATTGAGATAGTCCTCTCTAGTTCTCCTAACCAAATGATTTTTTAATTTTTATTTCTTATATTAATTAAGAAGTTGACTCACATATTTATATAGATAACATCATTTTATTAGTCGAGGACCACCTCAATAACCCTACTCAATATGAAAATTAATGAAAAATTTTATCTAGGAAAGACAATTTAGGTGTCAACATCATGTTTTAAAAAATAATTAAAGAATAAATTCCAAAATATTTGAAAACGTTTGTATTTTAAACAATAAGTATTAAAAAACTATAAAATACTCTTGGAAAATTGATCTGGGGCCCCGGGCCAGGGGATAGTGGGAAGTGGGCCGCTCCACTTTACTTTTGGAAGAGTGGTTGTAAATATGCGGACTCTCATTATATTATTAAGGACCATCCACATCTTATCTCTTCAAACTAATTTTTTAAACTTCTCAAATTTTACATCCGTACCTCTCCTCAATAATTACTCACATGCTGCAATAATTTATATATATATATTAATGCTCCTTGTACAACACTATCTTTTTCATGATGAGCAAGAAGTAGCTTAGTTTCCATTTGGATCTCATGTGTTGCGTTAACGTTTAACGTTTTGCCCTTTTTTTTTTTTTTTTTTACACCAGCGTCTCTTGCATTATTTGTAGGATATGAACAGTACATTAAGGCAATTAAACAGTGATTAGAGGAGTAAACAGTAACCCAAAAATTATTTTTTTATTATTTTCAGCAATAAGTTTTTAATTTTCAGCAAAATAAACAGTATCCAAACACACCCTTAGAATTCAGGATGATCATAGCCTGAGTAATTTTAGGTAGTTTTGAAGACGATAAGTAGTATTTTATTTTCTTATCATTATAGTAGAGTTTACTCATTAAATTTACAGTAGGATTCATTATTAATATGAAAAGAGGAAATACTATTTCATTATACCTTAAAAAGTACTTAAATTTAGAGGAGTAAACAGTAATCCAAAAATTATTTTTTTATTGTTTTCAACAATAAGTTTTCAATTTTCAGCAAAATAAACAGTATCCAAACACACCCTTAGAATTCAGGATGATCACAGCTTGAGTAATTTTAGGTAGTTTCGAAGACGATAAGTAGTATTTTATTTTCTTATCATTATAGTAGAGTTTACTCATTAAATTTACAGTAGGATTTATTATTAATATGAAAAGAGGAAATACTATTTCATTATACCTTAAAAAGTACTTAAAATTTTTCCGACGACATCACAAAGTCCTCGAATTACACATGTTAATTTATCTTTGTTTCATTTGCTTAAGTAATCTCTATAATCCTATGGCTGAATTTTTATTAAACATTGTGTGTATATATTTTGCTAAACTATCAAACATGTACAATTTACCCCCACCCCCCCCCCCCCCCCCCCAAAAAAAAAAAAAAACATGTACAATGAAATCAGCCAATCAAGCAATCTCGCGCTTGATTTGATATTTCTTTATAATAATTTTCGATAGAAGCTAGCCATATGTGTGATAGATATTTATCCTTAGCAGCTACCAGTTAGCATTGATCCTAAGATTTTTATGTTTGTGCAAATTGAAGTAACACTTGTTATTGGTGCGGCCAGTTATATGTATCACACTAACACGTTACTCTTGAGCTGTCATTCTCGAAAAAGCAATATTTGGATTATAACTGACAATCCATCAGATTGGGTTGGGAATTGAGATTGGATTTTTGTTCGCCAGTTTTCAGTTAATTTTCCCGTAACTGAGACATTTGATAATTAATTAATTTTCTGTTGAAAATTTGACCAGGTTCGTTGATGGTATTTAGGATGTTCATTGGTTGAGTTGGATCGTGTTAGAGGTGCACCGTCACTAACCCGATAACTTTGGGTTGAAATCTTAGGGTACTGTTTGGTTCTTTATATGGTCAAATTCAGTCACAACTCAGATCTTCATAATCTACCAAAATCCAACCACAGCTCTCAAAACAGACCAAAACCAAAATCCACCAAAACTACAGTCAGCAAGCCAATAATCATCCTATATCTCCACATCATAAGTCGTAATCCACAAAAAAATAAAAATAATAATAATAATAATAATAAAAACAAAATAAAACAAAACCTAGCCTAGATCTCCACCAAAAGAACCCATAAATTTTAACAAATTTTATGAAATCCTAACATTAGAGAGAGAGTTTTTTTAATGAGACAACTTACACTTAGTGTGATCCACAAAGTTGATTTTTTACAAAAATGCCACTGTATCCATTTTTACTAAACATGAAAATGGTTAAAAGCCATTTTCATTTTCTGTATTCAAACCCACTTTTTTGAGTATTGAAAATAAAAATTGAGTACAACTCCTCCAACCAAACCAATTTGTAGTGATAGGTCCCACAAAAAACTAAAAAATGAATACAAGAAATGCCTACTTTTTCCTCAGACCAAACACCTCTAGACCAAGTTTCTTTAAAATTGAATTAAAGTCTTCTCAAAAAAAATAACTAATTTGAAAACAAACACTTAATTTTGTTATTTTTAGAAAAAACTAGTGTTGGCAGCACGTGCTTGGTCTATTAGAGGATTATATTCTACCAATAACACTCAGCACCTTAATTTATACAAATCACACAATTATATATTGCAATTATTTACCATTCCCTAAACCCATCTAAGATTCATCAAAATGCAAATCATTCTATATAGTTCTTGTACGATCCTATACAGTTCCCTAAACCCATCTAGGATTCATCAAAATGCAAAACATTTTATATAGTTCTTGTACATGCAATGTTACATGATTGAACCATTAGTTATCAATCAAACATACACTTTTACATTTAAATTTACAATTATTAACCTAAACTACTAATGAATAAACAAATGAAAACATTAAAAAACAATAAAATAAATTTAAATTTTCCAAAACCAACTTCATCGGCCACAACCGAGCCCTATCCCACAAAGGTCTCAAACCTGCCACCCACCAACAAAGCAAGCTACAATGAGAAACACAAAACCCAATTCCTTCTCTCAAACTACCATAAACTTCACCTTTGGCCAATGTCCCTATCAAAACGCAACCAAACCATCCCAAAATTTAATCCTTCTGTATTATCATAACCTTCTCATTCTTCTATAGGTCAATGTCGTAATATTCTTAGCTCAATCAACTTTCAAGTTAGGATGAACAAAAAAGAAAAAGATATATATATATATATATATATATAACATAAACAACATGACTATGTAAGGAATTAAAACATATAAGATACAAAGAGAGTAATAATCCATTATGAGGAAGCTAACTCTAAGTGAGATAAACATATCTTAAAAGGGCATAAACATCAAGATCAAGATAAATATAGTGAAGGCAGAAATGCCCTTTTCGTCCCTATGTTTGGCCTTGATTCCCATTTTGGCATCTACTTTTTATTTTTACCACATTTAGTCCTTATTTAAAAACATGCCATCCATTTTAGTCCTTTCCATTAGTTCTCTAACGGCAAAATCCTAGGTGGCAAACAAAACTATTAAAATAATAATAAAAAATTTTATTTTGGCATTAAAAAATGCCACATCAGCATCTAAATTTTAAAAATTAATTTATTAATTTTAACTAAATAAAAAAATTAAAAACAGAATTAAAAACCAAAAATCACATGAATTGAGAATCTAAGTGTGTCTTGAACAAGAACACAAACCTAGATTTAAGAACAAAGAGAACATTTTCCTTTATTTGACATTTTCTCTTTTTCTTTTTCTTAGAAAACAAACACAAAACACAAACGCAAAAAATTAAAATAAAACCAACACAACACTCCCACACACACACTCTCTCTCTCTCGTGTAAATTCTTTATATCTCTCTCACTCTCATTGAGCGATCCTAGCCATGGCTGACTCTCATTCACTCTCATTTTATACTTCTTTTTCTTCGTTCTTTCTAGATCCATTACCTGCTCTATTTGTGTTTGTATCTTTGTTTTTCTTCTTTCTTTTCAGATCCATGACTCTCTCTTTCTCTCTCTCGATGCGAGAGAATGCCATGTGGATCAAAGCCTTCAAGCAATGCCCCACCGTGTACTTTCCCGACGAGAAAACCCTAGCTAATGGAGTCTTCTCCGCCGAGTTTCCTTCCCTCTCCGCCAGCCTCTTTAGCAATCTCACCTGCGGGATTCTCATCTAGCTTCTCAATTTCATCGAGGGCATCGCCATGGCCAAATGCTCTGCCGAGAAACTGTTCAAGTTCCTTGACATCTATGAGACCTTGTGCGACACGATTCTGGCCATGGACAGTTTGTTTTAGAATGAGTGCGAGGATGAGCTCAAAACCGAGACCAACACCGCTCGAACCCGCCTCAGCGAGGCGGCGATATTCATATTCTGTGATCTCGAGAACTCAATCAAGGCTGATACCACATTTTTTATTGATTCCTGGTGGTGCAGTTCATCCATTGACTCGCTACACGATGAATTACCTAAAGTATGCGTGCAAGTACTTACTCTCTCCCTCCATCTCTAGTCTCTGTTGTTCTTGGACTCACCCACTCAATCTCCCTTCTTTGATTTATGATGGTGTGAGGGTTTGGGTTGTTTGATGGTTAATATATCTGAGTTATGGTTGAAATTGGTTTTAGGGTTAGGTTATGATGGATCTGGGTTCGATATTGGTGGATCTAGGGAAAAAGAACTAGAAAAGGAATGGAGATTTTGGGTGTGGCCTGTTATGGGTCTTTAATGATTTTGTTAGGTTTGAGAAAATGGCAGCTTTGGGATTTATGAATTTGTATTTGAACTAGATTTTTTGGTTTTTTTCTTTTTTTTTTTTTTTGGTGTTTGTTTCCTAAGAAAATATAGGTTTATGGGTTTGTTGGAGATTGCTTTGTTTATTGGGTTTATGGGTTTGATTTACTGGAGAATTCGGTGTTGCATGGCAAATTAGTTATTCAATTATGGACTTTGTGAAAATTTTGTGGATTAGTGATTTGCTGGAGAATTTGGTGTTATATGGTTGTTTGTTTGTTTTTTTTTTTTTTTTAATTTTTTTTTTTGGGTTTGTGTTCTTAGATCTGAGTTTATGGTCTTGTTGTTTTTATTCAGCACATACTTAGATCTCAATTCATGTGATGTGAATTGATTTTTGGTGATTAATTCTATTTTTTATTTTTTTATTTAGTTAAAATTAATAAATTAAATTTTTTTTTTAATTTAGATGCTGATGTGGTGTTTTTAATGCCAAAATAAAATTTATTATTATTATTTTAATAGTTCCGTCTACCACCTAGGATTTTGTCGTTAGGGTACTGACGGAAAGGACTAAAATGGATGGCGTTTTTCTAAATAGGGACTAAATGTGGTAAAAATAAAATATAGGGACCAATCAGGGCAAAACATAGGGACGAAAAGGGCATATCTGCCTATAGTGAATTTATAAATGATAGCTAGGAACAGAACCAGGATTTGTACTTGGAGGGGGGGGGGGGAAGCTTAAAACAAAAAAAAAAAAAAATATGAAAATAAAAACTAACATCTATTTCATATTCAATAAAATACTACATATAAAATAAGTATTTCTTAAACATTTCATATTATAAAACACATAAACAAAGTATAACATACAAAATAAGTGTTTCTTATTTTGTGCGCGATTTTTGTTTAGTCCATGTTTATTTTTTTATTTTGTTTTTATAGTTAAAGGGGCATGAATTTTATTTATTTATTTCTTTTCTTGCAAGTCAATATCTAAATATTTTAGAGGAGAAGAGACAAAATATATATATTTAAGTACAAATCTTAATTTTTGTATACCAGTTTGTATGCATATATTAGTTCTATTTTTTTTTTTTTGGTGGGGAGGGGGGGGGGGATGGCCCCCCTCTGTGCTCAAGGCCTTAGAAACTACTTAGGTATCACCAGTTTGATTTAAATCATATAATAAACACCTACTAACTTGCAATTCTAATACTTTCTAAAGCATAAATGGATTGCCAATATAAATAATAACCTTATAAATGGAGGGCGGCGGAGTGGTTTTTCACAGAGTTCTTCGGTTTCCTCTTCGATAACATATTGGCGTGTTATCTTGTGTTTGCATTCTTCTTCCCTGCTCTTTTACCTTTTATTTTACTGTTGTGTTTTAATGATTATGGGTGAGAGTAGTTTATTTGTTTATACGCTCTCATTTACTCTATTCTACATTTAGTTTAAGTTAAAGTAAAACCAATCGAGCCGTAACTTTAATTTGGGGGTCAAAACAACTCTTGTGTTTTAACACTATTTCAAGCTTTCAGAGCTTCATGCGAAAAAAATAAAAAACAAGACAGAAACACCCACATTGGATGAGCAAGGTTTGTGAAGTTTTGGAATAGGAAAAGTATCGTCTTACAGTAGCTGAGAGTGCTTGAGACCACTTACCAAACACGGGTGATCCAAGAAAGTATAAAAGCATGCCTTTTGGCTAGTCCTGATGGCCACCAGCTCCACCTCCAATCCAGAATCCGAATATTTCACCATGGGTTTGGGTGTCTTAACAATTGTGACAATTTGTTGTACATGTATAACAACTTCTAAACCAAAATAAGCATATAAATATAAATAATAATATATAAAAAAAAGTAATTAGCTCACCAAAGTCCAAACTTGACTAAACCAAAAAACACTATTCCTTAGCCTCTTGCCTCTCTTTATATAGTTAATAGATTAATAGAAATAGATATTGTAAGTGGCTTGGTGCTAATTATTAGCTTTTTTTTTTTTTTTTTTACAACTAATTAAGTTATTCCCTATCATCTCTTAGGAAATGTGCTTTGTGATTACTATGTCTGTATTTACAACTAACACTTTAAAAATTAAACATTATTATGTAGGAATTAGCTTCTATGCATGCACGTTGCTCATGCTTAGAGGCTCTTCTATTTTTTTTTTTTTTCTCTAAAAGATTAAACCTTTCATGTATACTCGTTCAGGATTGTTGCATTTTTCAGTTACAAAAATATGCAGGGTTATGTTGAGATTTATGCGTTGGTAAATAAAATGAATTTTTCGTGCTACATCTCATCACTTCTCTAAGAATTTTAGTGATTGGATAATGCAACAACTCTGAATTAGTATATATAAAAAGTTGTCTTTTAGAAAAAAATAAATAAATAAATAAATAGAAGAGTTTTCAAGTACGCTCAACAATCATTAGAATAAACCGTATTCCATATTTTTCTACCAAAATAATTGATAAAAAAGGTAAATAAACATAATAGAAGACAAAACACGAATTGCATGAAATAAACTTAATTTTTTTTGCTAAACGAAATAAACTTAAATACTTAGAAAAGAAGAAATATTTTAAAAAGAAAAGAGTCCATCTAAATTAACAAAAATGAAAGTTTAACTAATCCATAGGGAGCATTTTAAACTACATGAAACAGAAATCTATTTTATGCACATGCATACCCATGTAAAAATATATTTAAAAACCATTATGAAATAGATAAACACAAAGAACAAATAGATTTTAAAATATAAAAATAGATATACATTGATAAAGTTTAACAATCAATTAGTAAAACGAACCAATTGAAAAAAAAATTTTCAATTAGTAAAGGGATTTTTTTTTTTCCTAGTGATAGTCCAATTGAAAAAATATATATATATCAAAACAGTCACAAATTAAATTTATAAAATAACCAAAACCCAAAATCAAAACACACACAAAAGAATTCAAAATTTGAGAATTAAAAAAATAATACTCATAAACTTACCAGAGAGAAACCAAGAACTTAAATGGGTTGTCCCTTGTTTTTCTTCTTTACTGGGGCGGCATTATGTTCAAGCTAGGGGTTTCATTTGAACCCCCTGACTTGTCAAAAAAAAAATTTATATGTAATTTTTTAAAAACTTTTATTTTGACCCCCCTAAAATAAAAATTTGAACACCCTGATCCTAAATTTTATTTAAATTCAACTAAAATAAATTTGAATATGATCATCTTAATATTACTTTCATAATATTTTCACAATAAATGTTATATGGCAAGTTGTAATTGGTTTCTATTTGGACCCATAATTAACATCACTTTTTACCTACCATTAACAACTTGCCACTTAGATTTTGTTATAAAAATTTTTGTGAAAGTATTTTTTATTGAATATTATTAAAAAAAAATTCATTTTTGCTCCTTTGTTAAAAATATATATATGTATATTCTCTGCAGGACTCTAGCTTACTTTCATGTTAACAGCAAAATGAAACTGTTTTTTCGTGCACTTTTTTTCTCCATAAGAAAAAAATTACACTACGGTTACAACCAATATATATCTATCTACATTTGTGATTCTTTCCCATTCTCTTTATCTCTCTTTCTCTCTTCTGTATTTTCTTAGTTTTTCTCTTTATTTGATCAAATTGTTTGATAAACACTCTATAGATTTTCAAGTCTAAGAAGTTTTTTAGTGCTTAAATTCCAAGAGTGATCACATGTATGATTAAAAAGCCATACATGATTCTAAAAAAAGAAACCATACACTTTAAAAGCAAAAACTTATATTAGTTACTATTTTTTTTTCTTTGTTTCAAATTACTCTTAGTTCTTCTCTTAGGTGTGTTAATATTCTTCTTTATTATATATTTTATTTAATTGATAATACATATAAATATAATAAGTTATTATTAATTTGACAAAAATGTATGATTAATTATTTAGTTATATTTGTTGTCTTACTAATCTTTAAACTATTAATAACTTTTTTATATTATTGTCCAATATAGTTGTATTATATACTGAATTGTATTTAGCATACTATTTTAGATTATTGTATATAATATGGAAGTTTTATGTACAGAAAAACAAAATATCATTTTATTTTTTATTTACTCCCATGACAAATTTCTTGCTCTATTATTGTTGAACCCCCTAGAAAAAAATCCTGGAATTGCCACTGCTTCTTTATAATAAACTTCCTTTAACAAAAGATCCATGCATGCAAATTTTGAAAAAATAACAAAAAGTAAGATAAATTTATTAGATCAAAGCCATAATATAGCTATATATATTATATCAAACTATGAAATACAAATACATATGCTTAAGTTGTTGAATACACAATTTCAAATTCTAATAATATTATTTGTATCTCCAAATTTCTATACATTAAAAAAATAATTAAAATTGAAAACATAAAGCACCACAATATACACACATACACACAGACACATATGAAAATGCCCTTGGTTGAATATATAAAAGCAATCCATAAAATAATTTAAAACATGGTTAAGTAAAAGCTTCTGTTGAAAATAATAAACAATCCAAAATTCTTAACAATAAAAAAAGATTGTTGAGTTAAGCAAAGGGAGACTTCCGTGGAAATTGGTTTAGGCATTGAATTAAAGCAAAGCTAATAGTAAAATTATTCTGCACCAAAATTATTATTCAGCATCAAAATTCACCATATGGGAAGAGAGAGCCATAGTATTTAAGAATTAGCATATATAATGGTTAACTGTAGTTTTTAGATGGAAGGATTAACATTGACAATCTGTTGTGATAGAAATTTCCAAGTAATAGATATAAATACTGTAAAGGAAGCTAACATGATATAAACAAATAGAGAAATAAATGGTTTTTAAAAGTTGACGAAGAAAGTCTTATATGAAAAAACTATTAATTAAAAGTTAATAGTAAAATTAAAATATAATTTAAAATGGTTTCCATTAGGTATTGTATAGGCATCAATCAAGTAGGATGCATGTTTATTAAAAGGAAACACACACACACACATGCACACAAAACGCAATGTAATGCTGGCTGCTTTTGTAACTTATCCAAAAAACAAAGAATGAAGTTGATAAATTGATATGAACAAAACATAGGTTGCAATTTGATGAAGTCACTTGACATAACCAATGGCGAAACCAGGATTTAAGTTTGGGGGGGGGGGGGAATTAAAAGACAGTGATAGGACATATGTGTTTCACATGTTAAGAACATATGTCATGATGTTATGTAATTGGCTTATCTTTTGACAAAACGTACTTTACTTGTATTTGGGTAGATTTAGGATGTATTTAAATACTTCAAGAAACCTTGTTTCAAGATCAAGTATTGAAGCCTTCAAGTTTGTTCAAGAAAACAAGTTGATAGTGCAAATTCATTAAAACTCGACAGATGGCTCGACAGTTGCATCTATTGAGCTTAAGAAAGCTGTTCAAAGTTCTTTGTGCTCAACACCTTTTCGATAGCTACTTAACACCTTCTATCTGTCAAGGTTTAAGAATTTCAGAACTCTAATATGATTTTCTTGGGATCCGTGAATGTGTCTTTGGGTTTTCTTTTCTCCTAACCCTAGACATATAAAAGGATTTTTTTAAGAGCCGTCAAACAATTCACAAGTTGCACAAGCTTTGAGCAAACTCTGTTCAAGCAAATTGTGACCGGAGATGAAATTCTTGCCCTAGTTCATCTCTTTCTCTTGAAGAATTTGCTGTGTATGTGCACTATAGGGTTTTGTAACTAAGCATCTTCTTAATCTTCATCGTGTGGATGAATTGAAGAACTTTGCAACCAACAACCTTCTTAGTTGGTGATTGAAGTCACGTATTAGGATCCACGCAATTGGTAAGTTACATACTTGGGAATTGTGCATTTGAGAGGGGAACTGTCACTACAAAACAAGTCCAATTGGGTATTGGGGTAATGGTTCAACTATAGGTTGGTAAGGTACTTAGGATTCCTTTACTTGTAACCGCTTGTTGTGATAATAGTGGAGTTTTGGGAGTGCTGACCTGAAAATCACCTGGTGGGGTTTTTGCCGTTAGGTTTTTCCCATTCATAAACAAATCACCATGTTATTTATTTTCCGTTGCATAATTATTTTATTGGTGATTTGTTTGTGCAACCACGCATTTGCATGATAAATTGATTAATTAATAACTTGGTTAATTAATTAATTAATTACTATCACAAGGGGTCATTTAGTTTGTGGCCTATCAGACAGTATTAAAACTGTAGTTAATTAGAAAATTTTAGTTAGTATTAATAACAAAATAAAACAATTTTACTTAGTGAGAAGGTATAAAGGTAAATGGGTCAAAATAAAAATCAAAGAGATATGCTATCAACAGTGTCAATGAATGTTTTGTAACTTTTTATTTTCTAATGATAGTTTGTAGTTGCTAGTGTGGATGTGGAGTGTGTTTTATTCTTTTCTATTTTAGGTGGGGCAAAGAAGCAAACCTTTGGCATTATACAGGTAGAGTGAAGAAATTTTTGGAGGAGTCAGGGGTCAATTGCCCCCCTTGGACCCCCGGACTCTGCTCCTGAATGCAATACGACTTTTAACTCTAAATTTTATTTTTTACTAGCATTGAACTCGCGCAATGCGCGGAATCATTTTACATATTAAAAAAAAAAAAATTAAAGGATGATTCTTTCATGGACTAATCAAATAATGACTCTAATATCATAACGTGAATGAGAGTACTTACTGAATATACAGCAATACTACATGTTTTTTTTTAAGGATATTCAAGTGAGAATAATTTAAGAAACATGGTAGTATACTTAAAATGTCTTGGACAATGTTTCCTAATAACTATAGGGAAGAGCTATTAAATGAAACTGGTGCAATCAATCATAGTAAATATACATTGTACCAAGTTTCTCTACAATAACTTAGGAATGCAACCATATCTATACATCAGATATATTTGCCAATGCAACTTGGATAGACTTAGATCCAGAATTACATCTTCTTCTCTAATTTGTCTCTCTATCTTCAATTTCAAAACTGTTAAAAAGTTACGAAGCATTGGTTGATACTTTAACCTTAAATTGCAAACAAAATGTAAAACTTAAAGCAATGGTAACAAACTATTTTTCTCAAGTAGATTTCTTGCATTAGATTCAAAGGTCAAAATAAAATTTATAATATTTAACTAACGCATTATAGTATACAGTTTATAAAGCAATCAGTAAGTGTGTTTTGTTGCTAGTTTAAATAATACAAAACTCATAATACAACAATACATATAATTAATAGAAATAAAGAAATGCACTTATTCAAAAATAATAATTAATTAAAGTGAAAAAAGAAGAAGTTCTACTTATTAAAATTTTTCATATATTTTATTCCTTGCGTAATGACTTCATTTTTCATCTGTAAATCTTGTAGGTCCAAAGTTGTCAACAACCATATATGCCTTTGAACATTGCATTTAATCTCATAATTTCTTCAACTACTAAAAATATCCAAAATATCATCAGCCAATGTCAAAAATATTCCTAAACGTTAAATTACAAAGAGGGCAATTAATTCCAAGAATACAAAGTCAAACAAACTATATATCTTGAGGTAGGGGGGGGAGAAAAAAAAGAGATCCCTTAAAGTCAATCCTTATTTTGCACTTGCACTAATTAGAACTAAAAATTGGTCCCTCAAGATCAAATGTCCAAGCCTATGTAAGTGCAAAGAAAGTGGCTATGGTAGGCCTAACCAAGTCTTCCATTATAGAATTTTCTCAATATCAATCATTAAAAGATAAGAGCTGGTACCAATAGAAATTTGCATTGCCTTGCTCTTTCCTTGAGTCATGTACATTTGGTTTTCAATTTCTTGATGCTTCCTACCACTGTCCTTTTCCATCAACTCCTACTTCATTAGGATCTTGATAATATTTGCTCTTTTCTTGGTTTCACCAATATTCATTTTCTTATTTGTCTCTACCTCTTTTTCAACTACTCTTTGGCTCTAAGTAGCAATTAAGACCTTGCAAAATAAAAATAAAATATTCATAAAAAATAGCATTAGCATAAAAAATAAATGATGCATTGAGTTGCGCTCTATAAAATTGAAAGGAAGATATCCTTCTACTACACTCTTGTAGATAACATCCATCCCATATAGCATCTTGCCAAAGACAACATGGCATTCCATCCAACCTTAGAAAGGAAACAAAAAGTAGGCATGTATGAAAGGAAAAAAAAAAAAAAAGTTCTAGTTATGAAAAATGTGCGCTATACAGTTGGTACAAATTACCGTTGTTCAAATACATTTAAAAATAATTAAAAAAAATCCTCCAGTCCATTGTTCATCATTGCTAGTTTGTCCCCACACTCAAAGACATGTAATGAGTCTACACACACACCTAAATATGAAAAAATAAAAATAAAAAAAATAATCTTGATCTACCTTAATTGAGAACCACACTAATTATTTAATATGAAAAACAACTTAAACATGAGGTTATATGCAACAACAACATGCGTTTATATGCAAAATTCAATGAAATTAAGATGAGTGCACAAAGTTCCAAAATAATTCAACAAAACAAAGTATTCAACAATATGAGTGATAGAAACTAACAATAAAATAGATACTAAGATACCCAAACTTGTAATAAATATTTAGGTATTTGGGTTTCATCACAAATAGTGCCCTTTTAAAAAAATAGAACCCCTTAATAAGAAGAGAGAAAGAAATTGGCATTAAAAAAAATAGACATATTTGCATATTCCTCTTTCTCTCGAAATCATACTAACCAGACCTACTTAAAAAAACAGGAGATATATTTTATGTGTTTTTCTTTAGAAGAAATTGATTAGAGTAGCAATTGAATATAAAAACAGCATACACAATAAGAGAAGTAGAAGTTTGTTTGGCGAAAACTTTGCTTTGGTTTGACTTTGGAATTGTGATGGTTATGAAAAAGGGTAAGAAAGTGATATCTTTTGCTATCTCTAACAGATCTAGTACCAGATAGCATTTGAATCGTAGGCTGAAGATATTTCATATGTACCTAAACCAATGCCAATAAATAATAAAACATTAACATTTTTGCAGTAAAAAACTATGATATCCAAAATTTAGAACTAAACAAAGAGCATGGAAATTTGTTTGAACAAAAAATAATAATAATAAAGAAAGAGAGAAAGAGACTAAATTTCATACCACATCAAGAAAAACTCTTCTCTGTCTTCTTTGTTAACTACAAAGTTCAACTGAAGCCTCTCCCTATTGCTTGTACCTTCTTTGTCTACAATTTGTTTTCTTGCTCTTGTCTCTTGCTGCCTTGTGACGTCCCTTGTACAGAGAAAAGGAAATCAAATATAAACTAATCAAATCTAACCTAAAAGCCTAAATATAAATGAAGCTAACCAAAATACCAAAACCTAAATCATAATTAACGAACTAATTTTAAAAACATAAATATGAGTAGTAGATCTAGCAGTCTAACAGTAGGAGTAAGGCTAAAGATTGTGGTGAGACAATCTCACAATGGTGGTTCCTAACCTTTTGATTTTGTAATCTTCTTGCAAAATACCCACCATCTTATCTAATAGAGATCTTTGTGAATTTGTGCTTTGACAAAAGGATGGAAAAAACATACTGACAAATACGTTTATTTGAGGAAGAAAATAGGTAGTTTTGATGGCAGTTAGCTTTGGACAAATGGGTTTAACGTTTGTGTGAGATGTAGTGCCTGGCTTTGATTATTTAGATGTGTTTGTTTCGTATGGTATAACCTTTCACTTCAATTCTTCTACCAAAGGGAAGATGGAACAGAATTCACCTAGGTTTATGATTTGTAGAATATGATGCCCATGCTACATTGAAGCATAAATGCATTTCTCATTTTTCCTGCAACCAAACCATTAAAATTAGGAGAAATTTTTTTTCCAATTATCTTTTGGTCACAACTTGAATTAAAACACATAAAAACAACACCCTACCAACTAAAATTAGAACCTTGATACTTATTCAGCCACCAAGTCTCCATAAAATTTTGGACTAATAATGGGAATCAGAAAAACTTACCACACGCTATGCAATATTGAAATAACACAAACTTAAATAGTTTTGCTTGTAAAAATTTAAGCTCTATCTATGGGAAAAAAAATGTCAGGAAAGTGCAATCAATGGGCCATATATGTGTTCTCTACGATCTGTTAATATAATAAATGGATGTCCTCCCTCAAGCTCATTACCAACCCAAATGCTACAATCCATTAAAAATCCAGCATTATTACATTCTAATTACAATAAGAATAAAGATTTGTAAATTCTTGGCACTAAATAACTAATAAAACATCTCCTTAATTTGTATGTGTCACACATTTGGCGTGTGTAACTCCAATATAAATTGCATGTCCATCTTAACGATCTTTGCAAAGGTAGAAATTTTTGGACAGAGGTAGGGGGAAATTGGTTCAAGGATTTCTTCAAATACTATTAGAGGAATTGAGAAAGGAAAGAGAAAAACAGCCAAGCAAACCTCGCTTTGTCACTGCCAATAAAGAGTACTTTGGACGTAACAATTGCATTGGCAGCTTCTGTATAGTCAAAGCAGACATTGAAACCAGTTTGGCCACATGCGACATGTGACATTGGATTTGTAATTGTATTGTAGCCCTCCATAGACACAACATGCCATTAAACCATTAATGAACATGAGGAAATGAAGTTTGGAAGTCAAATGTATGGCATAATTAACTTAGCTATATTATTAGTGTTTGTGTGAAGTTGACTTGAACTTGCAAAAGTGAGTGAGACATTTTATCAAACGCATGGTTTGCTTGTTCCAAATGGGAGTGGGATTCATGTTTTGCAACATGAATCCACCCAAAAATTACACCCAAGACAAAATAAGCACAGCTAAGCAAAAGCATCGTGGAATTGCAACCAACTACTTGAGCCTATTTATAAAGGTATAATATAAAGCAACTAATGACTTTGTAGATGTACCAGCGCCTGAAATTTTTTAAATGTAATGTTACATATGTTTTCAACATTGTACCTGCATGATGCAGGACCAAATTATAAATTATAGAAACGGTGTGAGTTAGTAAATATCTTAACCAATAAAGAAATCAAAGCAAAACAAACAAACCACTCCGATTAGCAAAAAACCATTACCAAATAGAATAAAATGAACAAACAAAGTTAGTTTGTACCTCTTAGATATAGAAGAAGGTTTTGATATTCATTGCCCGATGACTGTTCCTCCTTCGGTTTAGTATTTTGTACCACAACCGTTAAAGTTAAACCATAAACTCAGTGCCTAGAATAAAAAAGAAAATGAATTGAAAGAAATAGAGAGAGAGTCAGCAAGCAATAGAAGGAGAGTGGTGTTCCAATGAATCTTGTGTAAGGTATTCCAATTCTACGCATCAAGTATTAAAATAATAATAACAATTATATGCAAACTTAGAACCAATAAAAAAAATCAGTAGGCATTAAATGTTTAAACAATGATCAACCTAACAACATTTTCAACACACACACCAAAAAAAAAAAAAAAAGATTATGAGAATATCAGAAACATTGACAGATGATACCCAAACCTAAGCCTAAATTAAAATAACTTCAATCACAATATATATACACATCGCAATCATTGTAGAAGTATAATTTACTGGAACCTAATAGTGTTCTTTAATAAGGTTTCAGTGAAAATTAATATTGATTGCGGTATTTGCACTATGCGTTTGTTTTATGATTTTTAGGAAAAGAAATCAGTACCTTGATTTGATGAAATTAGAAACTCTAGATTGTGGAAAGATTCCACTTCATCTCTGGAGAGAAAGAAATTGAATGATTTAATTCCAAAATAGACGAATTGTAAAAAACCTATTATTGAGAAAATTAAAAAAAGAATAGTCCCTGATTTCCTTAGCCCTAATTTCTGAATTTAATCTGGAACCAAATTGAAAAAATATAACAGATCTAATTTACCTAAAAAAAATTAGAGAAAGAATAGAATCCATCGGAGGCATTGTTTGTGGGCATAGGGAACTTTTTTCATTCTTGACGCCGAATTCGGTATCATCTTCCTTCTTCTGCTTCTTTCTCTGGAAAAATCAAAATGGACATTGATGGCTTACGAACTCTCTCCTTCTCTTTCTGTATCTGCGTTTTTTTTTTTTTTTTTTTGTGGGGGGGGGGGGGGGGGTGGAGTATTGCAAGCCTTTTAATTGTATTTTAACAAGTTATTTTTCTTTTTATACCGGTTTTGTTTCTTAGTACTAAAAAGATTCTCAATGAATTTTCAAGAATGGCATACAACATGAAAAACCCAAAAAACCAAATATTGTACACACCAAAACCAACACCTAGGAATCTCTGAGAAAATTAATTTTTTTTGATAAGTATATCTCTAAGAAAATTATTCTCTACCATAACATACAAAGTAATTAATTTTGTACAAAGAACCTTATACTTTCAGATTTAACAATTTAAAACATGCAAAACCCCAAAAAACCCAACATCAAAAATAACAAAATCATGACTTAAAATTAAATTTTTAAAAAAAATCATCTAAAATCTACAATGTATAAACAAAATAACAAAATATTTTCAAATTTCAAAACCGCACAATTTCAATCCCCCTTACAAATAAGGGGACATGTAAGAGAGAAAACAAAACTTGAAAATTAAAGTGAAATTATTAAGTTTAAAGGATTAGAAAGATTTCATTTTGCGGAGGTTTTCCATGATTTCAACAAATAGAGAGGAAAAATTAGGAGAATATTAGGAAAATAAATTGGTACCTTTGCTTTGATGAAATTAGAGACTCCAGATTGAAGAAAGATTCCACTTCATCTCTGCAAAGAAAGAAATCGAATGTTTTAAACCCAAAAGAGTCGAATTTAAACAAACCCATTACTGAAAATATCTAAAACAATACTCACATATCAGAATTTCAAATTCCTTAACCCTAATTTCTGGAACCAAACCCAATTGTAATTGTAAAAGTTTGAAACATATAACAAATCTAATTTGTGGGGGGAAAAGTCGGAAAATGAATAGGAACCCAGTCGGAGGCATTGTTAATAGGCAGAGTAGACTCATCTTCCTTCTTCTAAATTTTTGGTAGAATCAAGATGGTGAAGTCTAATTACAAACTATGGATATACATCAATCGAAGTTTTTGTTTTTCTTTAATCACAAAGTAGAGTGAAAGATATTGAAAGGAATTTGAACGTAGGTTTTTTTTTTAAGCGATGTGATTGCAAAGGGAAGAAATTAGCACAACTTATTTGGGTAAAGCAAAGGGTGTGGTCTTTTGATTGAGTTTCAAAGGTTTTTCTTTTATCTTTTCTGGGTTCTGGTTTTACTTTTCATCGTTTTCTAGGCAACCAAACAGAAATAGAAAATAGTAGAGAGAGAGACCTGTTGGGAGGTGACGTCAGTGGCACGAGGCTTGAGGAGGAGATGGAGGTGGGTGGTGTGCTGTCGCAGGCAATCAAAAATAAAACCTATACTCCTAAAATTATATGTAGTAGTGCGAGTAAGGATCGTTCCCACGGAGAGTATCTAGCCTAGTTTTATGCTACATTAACAAGGAAAGGGAGGGTGTTGAGTATAATGAAAACAATTTTAAGAAAAAAAACAAGTAAGGAACAATTCAAATTAAAGTATCAAAATCAATCAGGAGAACAAACCTCGGTCTAAGTCAACATCCACCATCGGAATTTTACAACTGATCATCGATGCAAATATATATCAATTCACACTTTGAATATTCACTGTTGGAACTATTTTCCAACCTCTCCTTAGTTGCAGTTAATTAGAAAACATGCGATCTAATAAACCCTAACTATTAAACAACCCAAGACAAGTGCTAAAGGTTTAATCTAGTAGCAGCGCTAGCCTTAAGAATTAGAGAGATCAATAAAACTAAACAACACAAGCACAAGCGGTTGCATTTAATTTAGTCGAGCGTTTTTCCTAAGATCTAATAATTTCTGACGTAGCAAATCATTTAATCTTGGTTACTTCACAAGTTAGAGAGATCAAACAATTACAGATGTAATATCTAACCTAGCAATAGATTGCAACGAATGGTAAACTAGTAGGCCTCCAGTAATTAAACAAGACAATCATGAAAATAAGCACAGAAGAACATCCGATATTCAAAACATAAATTGAACAATAAAAACAAATTAGATCTCACAGTTTTATTGATTCTGAGACTTCAGTTTCCTTTGACCAAGTATAAAAGTTTAGCCACGTAGGGCCATGATGAAAACTCAAAGGAGAAGTTAGAGAAGAGGGGAGAGAAAGGCGTGTGTGTCCAATTCTGATTTCCCCTCCCCCTTTTACATGTTAATTCCCCCTTTCCCAAGCCTACAAAATCTCCTAAAAATATTCTAAATAATAATATCCAAATCTGACTAATTAAAGAAAAATATTAAAAATAAAACAAAGTCCTAATATAACTAGGAAAGTGGTGTTTTTTAGCTGGAATTTTCGTGCATCAGATATGGAAGCTTCCAAAATAAAACCGCATCAGATTTGCGTATTAGAATTGCAGGCAAACATTTCAGAACGTCAACAGTGTAGGTGCAGCAAATTCAAGCCCGATTTCGACCTTGATGCAGCCTGGATCTCTCAAAACTCAAAACATGAAAGTTGTAGAGATTTGTCTTGGCGTTCCATAGCATCTTGAATCATCTCAATCGGAGCTCGGATGAGAGAGTTATGCTCAGACTACAAAACAATGTCAAAGTTGTCCAGAATCGCCTAATTAGCTACGTTTTGCACTTAATGCCTCCATTTGCATCCTAAATCAAATATAACAATAATGAGTATATTTAGGAACCAAATACATATAAAAGACTAAACATTAAGGGAGAAAAATATGACATTTTGCATTCTCATCAGTGAGGAGGATAGGATTGGAGAACCACACAATCGTCTCCGTACACTGCTTGCACCGCTTCTACTTCTGCTGCAATTCCTCTTCTTCAACGATACTGCTTGCCATTGTTCTCTGAGAGAGGGAGAGAGATTTTTTTTTTCCCTTTTTGTTTAGGTTTCAATTTTTACTTTTTAAACGTGTTTTAGCGAAACACTATAACTTTTGGAATTTTAATGGTAAACGTGGCATGTTTTTAAGGGGTTTTAACCGATTTTTTTTTTGGTTTTATATACTGACAAGCCACCAAACAAGGTTAAGATTGTGAAAGAATATAAATTATTGCTTTTTAATTGTGAACGTGGCAGAATTTTAGATAGGCATTTTTTTTACATGGCAGCATCTCCTTAATTGCAAGAAAAGGCTTTTGCTTTTATATATAGTATTAGATTAGATATGCAGGGAGAAAGAGGTAATGCAAAAATAATATATAAATGAATACTATATGTGTATGCTTCAATCATGGTATCATTTTTTAACCTATTTGGACAATCATTTCATTTATTATAAAAACTATTCAAATTTGGGAAGAAAAGTGTACGGATAGGATAAAGGAAAGAAACCTTTTTAAATTTGATATTAATACTTTTTTTTCTAGTAGGGGGACAGGGAGGCATATGACAACAATCTCAAACAGGAACAGTCCAGGAGGCAAGGAGGGCAGTGGCATCAGATCAGGGAGGGAGAGTACATCAGCACAGTTCAGAACAGGGAGGCAAAGTGTAGTAGGAGATTGGCAGATAATTATCAAGCTTGGAGATAGTAGAAGCAAAAAGTTACATAGATATGGTACTGCTTATGAAGCTCTAACAGTTCAAGGGGAGAAGGTGTTTTTTGGAGCAATCAGTAGTAACGCTCGAACATCAACTAGAGCACTGCTGGAGGCTATGCTTGAAGCTGTTCTGACAGCAAAGGGTCAAGGTTTTCAGCAGATTTTGGTTCTCAGCAATAGCAGGAGTCTTTTGCAGACTTATAAGTACAACACAGCTTCTGATTGGTTAGATAGTACTAGACTAACTGACCTATGGTTTTTGAATCAAAATGGGGTTTCTTGTGATGTCTTTTGGGTTCCCACTGTAGTTGTAAAGGACTTGAGAGTTGTAGCTTGCTTGGCAACCCGTGTGCCAATGCATTTTTGTTGGTTTCCTTCCATTGGTTCTTATCTTTTGTAACATGAACTGATGTTTTTCTTTCTCCCTTGAATGGTATGGAAAAAAAATATTTATTATTAAAAGAATTTAAACATCGAAAAGGGATGGGGTTTTGGGCGTTGGGGACGTGGGTCAGTCTCTGCTTTGTGTTTGTCTCATTTATAGTCTTTATGCTTTCGCAAATTTAGCAGTAGAATAATATAATCAAAATGTGTACTTAAGATAACATTTCATATGCTTAAGATAACATTGGACGAAAGTTGGGAAAACGACAAAACATAACAAAACAAAATGTGTCGAAGCAGAAGTTAAAAGTAGAATCTTTTCCAAAAAAAAAAAAGTTTTTTTTTTTTTTTTGAGAAATAATTACAACATGTTGCTAACACCGCAGCTCAAACCATTTTCCCCCTAAACCCCCCAAACACTTTGTGCATGGGGAGGTGCCAATTCAACTTAAAGGCATTTATTTTTTGTCTCAATGTAAAAATACAAATGTTGGCTCACTACAAAAAACGCAGGCTATAGCTGCGTTTTTTTAAGCCGTGTTTACAAAAAACGCGGCTACAAGGGATCTATAGCCACGTTTTTAGAAAACGCGGCTATAGCTAACCTATAGTTGCGTTTTTAAAACGCGGCTATAGGTCCAGTCAAATAATTTTGAATTTGAGGGCGACCTATAGGTCACCTTTAGCTGCGTTTTAAAACCTGAAAAATGCAGCTATAGGTCCTGCCGTATAAATTTTTTAAAGGCTTACAAAAACGTGGCTATAGGTAACCTATAGCTGTGTTATTGCGATTTATAAACGCGGCTATAGGTAACACTTAAAAAATAATAATAATAATTTTTGAAGCTTCCCACGTACACCTCCTTTCCCACCTACCCCCACTCACTCATCTTTTCTTTCTTTTCCCTTTCTTTCTTCATTCTTCAGGTTCTTTGTTCTTTCTTTCTTTTTTTTTCTTCCTTCTTCACATTTGGGTAACTCTTTCTTCTTCTTCTTCTTCTTCTTTTTTTCTTCCTTCTTCACATCCAAGTAACTCTTTTCCCTTTTTTTTTTTTTTTTTTTTTTTTTTTTTTTTTTTTTCTTTCTTCCTTCACATCTGGGTACGTACCTTTGCTTTTTTTTTTTTTTTTTTTTTTTGCCTTTTCCTTTCTTCCTTCTTCATAGGTTTGTGTTCTTTTGTGTTTTTGAGCTTGTGCTTTTGTTTTCCTGAATGGAATTAGTGTTAGATTTGGTTGGTTTTGTTGAATGAGAGGAGATTCATGGGTTTGTGTTGTTATATTTTGGAGCATGTTGTGTTTGATTTTGAATTTTCTGGGTGTGTTTGTATTGTGAGTATGTTGTGTTTGATTTTTAATTTTCTGGGTTTGTGTTTGATTTTGAATTTTTTGGGTTTATGTTTGATTTTTAATTTTCTGGGTGCATGTGTTTGTATTATGAGTATGTTGTGTTTGATTTTGAATTTTTTGGATTTGTGTTTAATTTTTAATTTTTATATTTGAATTTTGAATTTTCCGGGGAAAAAAAAAACCCAGAATTTTTTTTTTTTTTTTGAAAAACCTATAGCCGCGTTTTCAGACGCAGCTTAAAGCTAGTCTATAGCCGTATTTTCTAAAAACGCGGCTATAGGTCTCAGCCTATAGTCGCGTTTCTAAAAACACAGCTATAGGCCCGAATCCTATAGCCACAGTTAAGAAATGAGGCTATAGGGCAGATCTTTAGCCGCGGTTACAAAAACGCGGCTATAGGCCTATTGCTGCACTGCTTAAGCCGTGTTTGTAAACGCAGCTATAGGAAACGCGACTCTACCCTATAGCCGTGTTTTTGGGGTCTATAACTGCGTTTTTTAAACGCAACTACAGACCCATTTTTTTGTAGTGGCTTCTTTCCTAATTCTAAAATTGGAGTATTTTAGCAGTAGAATAATATAATTTGGCAACTTAAATGTAACAATGTTAGAGTTAAGATAATGAATTAGGCAAATGTGTAATCCCACGTTGGAAAGGATTGAGATTTATTTATTTATTATTTATAAGTATGGTGATTAATGGGTTGAAATCAGTTGTAGATGTAGTATTTGTCTTTATAAGTAATTGGACCTTTTGTGTGTTTCTTTTGTGATATCTTTTTAAAATAGGAATTTTGATTGAAATAGAAAAATAATTAGTGTTACCTTTAAAAGATGTTAAGAAAATTTGATAATAAAATCTCAATATTTGTAATAATTTATTTTCTTTCATTAAAATTTATGTATAATAAAAACGTGTGAAGATGATTATATAATAAATGTTCATAACAGTATTTTTAATTATAACAATTCGAAATTTTTTAGTCTACTGTAAGTAATATTCATAAATTTATAAAAGCTACTGTTGGTATTTATTGAATTAGTAACACTTAAGAGAAATTACATTTTTTTTTTTTTTTTTACTTTAAGTTATATTCCATTTCACTACACTTTGTCCCCTAAAAACACACACACACACTCACACAATTTGAATTGAAATTGTCATTTGAATTCACAATTTTAGTTCAAACTATGTTAAGATTGTGTGAAATAGATGTGTGTAATAAGTACTACTTTTAAAATAATTTATTTTCTACTCACACCAACTACAACCCATTGCTACCACCAACCCGGACCTAGCAACAACCCACACTGACGGCTGAAACCCAAAACCAAATCCTTGTCCAACAAAATTGAAACTGCTAACATGACCACCACAAAACCAAAACCACCGCATAGCACCCACCTCATGGACAACCCTGAGACCACTGCCATGACAATCCCAAAATAGCTATCACGACAAACACTAACTATCCACCATAGCCACGACAAACATTGACAATCCAACCTAGCCACGACAACAACCACTAAAACCAAACCCAGCAACACCAGTGCCAACTGCCAACAACCCACACCCCAGTAACAATAACCATTGCCACCACCCAAACGTAAAACAATGACCAAAATCTAACAATGACAAATGACAACAACCCAATGATGAGAGAGCTAAGGAGTGATAGCAAAGAGGTAAGAGAGAGAAGAGTGAATAACAAATGGGAAAAATGATATAGATGTTGCTACAGGAACGTCTATATTTAGATGTAACAGTAACATGTTGAAAAATACTTTGGAAAATAGCTCACCAGAATAACCAGATGGAGTTTGTGTATTTTTGAAAATGGTGTACTCTATTTACATTTTTTTTAAAGGACTTTTGCATGTTCTTAATTAGACAGGATAAAATAACTACCAACATCACATACTTTATTTTACCATGAAAGGTCAACGATGCTTTATAAAAATATAATAAAAAACAGAAAGGTCTATGTGCCATGGACCATGGCCATATGGCCTTAATGCAGTGAGTTTTTTTTTTTTAGTGTAAGACTAAGGGTGTGTTTGGATACTGTTTATTTGCTGAAAATTGAAAATTGAAAACTTATTACTGAAAAAATTGTAATAAAATAATTTTTAAATATGTGAATAGTGCGGTGAGATCCAAATTTATATTAAAATTTGTGTTTGGATGATTTTTATGGGTCCGTAAACAGTGCCATGAGACCCACTATTTTTTAGCAAAATGTAGAAAGACTAAAGGTGTGTTTGGATACCGTTTATTTGCTGAAAACTGAAAATTTATTGCTAAAAACATTGTAGTAAAATAATTTTTAGATGTATGAATAGTATGGTGAGATCCAAATTTATATTAAAATCTGTGTTTGAATTATTTTTGTGGGTCCGTAAACAGTACCATAAGACCCACTATTTTTTAGCAAAATACAAAAACGCTGTTCAGCGGGCGTTCCAAATGCACACTTAAGGGAGCATTTTAGGCTTTTTATTGTTTTAGTAGTGTACCATGAAAAAATAACAAAACAAAACAAAAGAGCTTCATGCAAAAAGAATAAAAAACAAGACAGAGAAGCCCACATTGTATGAGCAAGGTTGGTGAAGTTTTGGAATAGGAAAAGTATTGCCTTACAGTAGCTGAGAGTGCCTGAGACCACTTACCAATCAATGGTGATCCAAGAAAGTATAAAAGAATGCCTTATGGCTAGTCCTTATGACCACTAGCTCCACCTCCAACCCAGAATCCGAATATTTCACCATGGCTACCCCCTGTTCATGTTGTTTACCATCCTCGACATCCCACCACCACCGGAGCCACCTGTTCCAACCCTCTATCCATCACCATTATTTCTCCCCCTTACTCCGCCACCACCACCGCCGCCACTGCCAACGTCTACGTTTTCTCCACTCCCACCTTTTCCCTGGTTGCCCCCTTCCACTCCATCAACCACATAGTCACCACCAAGTCCAAGTCAACCAGAATTCAAATGGTTGCGGCTCGTTGCAATGTATATCTTGACTCCAATAACCGTCCTCGTAGTGATTTTTCCAAAGCACATTATAACCAGTTACATTTTTCCTAAGCACTTGGATATTAAAATAACTAATAACAGATTGCCTAGAATAGAACGTACGGGAATGCGGCAATCGATTGAATGGGAGTGTAATGTGCACGAAAAAGAGACTAGGCATTGGTATCGCTAATTTTTATCCTATCTGTTTGGATTTTTTTTTTTTTTTATTCCCCGGTTTTTACCCATTTGATCCGATCTTACAATTTGGGTATCAGAGGTTCTGTAATGGTTTTTTTTTTTTTTTTTTTTTTTTTAGTTTGGGAGTGTTTGTATTGGGGGAAATGTTTCTTATCTCTGTTCTGTATTGGATTGTTATTGCATTGTTAAGGTTCATTCTTTGTATTTAAGGTTAGGTTTGACAGGATACGGAGAAGTTGGATGGTCTTTTGTGTTGTAAAGTGGGTTCTTTCCTAGGAATTACTACCGTACGCTGTTAGGTTTGTTAAGGTTCATTCTTTATATTTGAGGTTAGGTTTGACAGGTTGCGGAGAAGTTGGATGGTCTTTTGTGTTGTAAAGTGGGTTCTTTCCTAGGAATTACTGTCATATGTTGTTAGATCCATTTTAAGCTTATCTCAATTTATAATTCTTTCATTAAAAGAAAGGAGATTGGTAATGCCCTTGGCAACTTGGAAAGTTAGAAGAAACAGTCTTTGCGGTAGGCTTACTTTAGAGTAATGTTAGTAGGAATCGTTAAGACAATTGTTTTTTTTTTTTTTTTGAAAAATAATTACAACATGCTGCTATTCCTGCCATTCAAACCCTTTCCCTCATAGACAATTGTTAATAAATCATTTTAATAATGTTTTGATATTACTCTTTTAGGAAATATAAAAAGTCATCAAAATAATTATTATTTTTTTTTCATAAAAGTTTCTAAAAATATTTATAAACTAATGATCTTAGGGTATTTGTTAACTTTTCCCTGCTTTTATTAAGAGTGCGTACTTTTAAGATCTCCAATAGCTTAGTCAAATTTTCATCCTATTTAGAGAGTAAATAATTTTGTTTGCCAACTTTTTCAAATATATTTTCCAATAAACACTTTATCATTTCCCTACCCTCATTTAAATATTATTTCGTTACTAATTTTTTATTATTATTATTTTTCCCAAATTTGATACACTTTATCATTCAAAAAACACCCAAATCTCTTTTGCATTGTCATCAATCAACAATATCAAATCTTCTGCCCCAAATTTTACCAACCAAACTTATTCAAAGCTTTCTTTTGCTAAGATTTTATCAACCTACAACATCCAAATCTTTTATTGGAAAGAAAAGTCTCAAATCTTAATTCAGAGAGAGAGAGAGAGAGGTGGTGGTTTCATCAACCAACAACATCAAAAAATTTCTGTGTTGGGTTGAGTGAAAAAAGGAAAAAAAAATCCAAATTTTTTGCTCAAATTTCATAACCAACAACATCAAAATTGTTCTGTGCTGCTGGTTTTATCAAAATAAAAAGAAAGGTTCCCAACAGTACTAGTTAGGTTTTAAGTTGTTAGATTTAATTGATGGTGCTGTCATGTAGGATTCTGCGCTGTTAAGTTCCATTTGTGGTAGTTGTGACTTCAATTGAACGATGGCTAGATCGGATTAGGTGAAGTAGAACAAACCGCTATAGCCTTTCTAGATTCTCACGTGCGCTTGAAATCATCATACAAGGCAAAAATGCACTAGTAGAAATCATGGGCCTTAGAGTCAAAATCACATGAAATTTGTCAGGCTGAAGCGAAATAGTTTTCTGAGCTATAGTTTAGTTTCTCCTTGGGGATTTAGAAAAACCCCTCATGAATTCGAGGTTTACTACTAGAGCCTAATAGTTTAGTTTATGTTCCATCAAAAGAGTGTCATGTATGTTTTCTTTAGACTTTTGCGACATCATTAGGATAGATACATTTGAGAGTGAGAGAGAGGGATAGGTATTTCTGTGATGAAGAGAGAGAGAGAGAGAAGTTGGGAATGGGGGAGAGTGAAAAAAAAAAATTTGAATAAAAACTGGGATAGTTTGATATTTTATTGGATTAAATTCTTATGGAGTGCGAATAATGCTCTCTTGACCATGAGAGCAACTGTAGCAATTCCATATATATATATATATATATATATATACACATATACCATAGGGCAAAAGTCATATGGGTGGACGTGCAAAATATATTAAGATATTAAAAGTAAAATACTTGAAGTGAAATGCTGAATATAAAGAAAGCTTGAAAAAAAAAAAAAAAAAACCAGTATAGTAAAAGCAGTTGGTATTTTAGCAAAATAAGGTTTCAATAATAGATTAAAACACTTACAAGGGATAATAGTAGATATAAGGCTTTGAACTGGAATAGAAAAAGATTACAAGCTTATGAAGTAGTTTGGGAACTATATGGAATTTGAAACTGGGAAAATTGAGTGATGCTTTAACCTGAAAGGGACATCCCCCCTTTATAGTCAAAATAAAACATTATTTAAACAGTGAATAGTGAACAGTAAAATTGACTTTTTTACTATTCATTGTAGATTAGCAAAATTGTCAGTATGTGTTGTTTAGAGGAAATCATCCCCCGTGGGGAACAGCCAGAGCAAGAGTCATACTCTTATCAAGGAATCAAAGTAGCTTTAGTAACTTTATCAGGGAATCAATGCAGATCAGTAGCCTTAACAGGAGATTGTTTATCTTAGCAATTTTGGACCTTATGTCGACAAAATTAATCCTCACCTAAGTCTGGTGTGGAAGCTTCATCATGTCCAAATAATTCCTGATTATAAGGGTAATAAGGATCGTTATTAGTAACAGAGGCTTCTGAGGATGCCTTGGGTTCTTGGTCATCATCTTCTTCCTTTGAGTTATCATTTGTTGCTTCTTCTTCATCCTTCATTTTTTTTTTTTTTTTTTTTGTCTTAATAGTGCAAATATATCAGAACTACTAAGACTATCAAAAGCAAAGTTTTTCTTTTTGATCTTAGCAGAAGACTTAGCAGGTTTAGTAACAAATGTGGTAGCAGGTGTAGTGGGTTGAGGCATGGCTACCTGCCCTAGCGGGTACGCTAGTGCTTGAGCTTTAACCTAAGTAGTAGTGTTAATAGTTCTTTGAGAATCAGAAGAGAATTCTCTAGTAACATTATCAATAATATCTTGGGTGTAAGAAAATTTGTCCCACCATTTAACAAACCATTGCCGAGTAAGAACATCGCCTTCCTTGATATATTGCCATTTCAAGATCCACGGCACCTTGTATTTTTTAACAAAATGTAGGGTAGTAGGAAACTTAGCACCATGTGCATCTGTCTTAAAAACACTTGAAAAATACTTGAAGGAGCCATTCAGAGGTCCTAGAAAAATATCAATAATAGGGCCAAATTGTGTCCACTAGCAAAGGAAACTGAGAATTGAAATCTTTATCAAACTTAACAAACCAGGAGTGGGTCATAGTAGCATCTTGGTGTAACATGAACTTGAACCATGCATGAATATACTCATAATATGAAAGTGGAATAGCTGAACCAAGTAAAGGTTTTGTAGAAGTAGGACGAAGTCCCCATTTTTCTTCAGTAACAATATTGAGGATGAAAACACTATGATAAATCATTTTTGATTTATCAATCTTATCAAGTGTGGATTTGATAAAGACCAATTTTTCATGAAACAGGATAGCAGAGTAATAATTTAAATATTTACCATTGTGTTCGGGAAGTTCAAGGGAAAGTAATTTGTAGCAAGTTCTGTTGGGTTCAATGGAAAACAAGTTTTGGAAGTATTGTTTTTTAACATATTGAAAAGCATTGGGGTTTTGGGAGAAAGTGGCTTTAATAGGTTGGTTGGCAGGGACCATAGCATATGGATCAAAAGAGGATGCTAACAGTGTGGAGTAGTTTGGTTTGGGGATAGTACCTAGGGTAGTAAAACAGTTAGTAATGGCAGCAGGAGAAGAAAGTTCTTGTTTAATAAGTTGTTTAGTAGTATCTGTTGTTGGGTGTTTATCTTTGGACATTCTACTTGCCATTGCAACACTACAAGAATTCATGAGTAAGGAAATCAGGGATAGCATTTTGAGAACCTTTAATATATTCAATATCAAAATAAATAATAATAATAATAATAATAAAATTTAAAATAGCTTGCCACCGGGCAAAAATATGTTTTGAAGCAATATATTCAACTTTTTTTTTTTTCTATATCATATTTAGCACTTTTGCAATCAATGCGTAATAAAAACTTTTGATTTAGCAAATCACTTTGAAATTTGGAGATACATAGTACTACAGATAAAATTTCTTTTTATTTTTATTTTATTTTTTTTATAGTAGTATAATTTATTTGTGCAATATTTCAGCCTCTTGAATGAAAACGAACAATTTGTTCGGATGAGTCTGGTGAGACAAGTTGTTTCAGAATACCTTTATAACCAATGTCCAAGGCATCGGTTTCAACAATTTTGAAAGCATTAACAGTAGGGATACCTAGACAAGGCAAAGTTTTAACATGAGACTTGATTTGTTTAACAAGAGAAGTATGAGTATCAGACTAGGGAGGAGGATTATTCTGTAGTCGATCAAAGAGAGCTTTGCATTGTTTCCTCAAGTCCTTATAAAACTCATTAATGTAGTTCAAGGACCCAAGGAATCTTTGTAACTACGTTTTATCAATAGTGACATCAGGAAATTTATCAGCAAATTAAATGGTTCTGTTAATGAGACGGATTTGTCCTTCAGAAATGTCATAGCTAAGGAAACAAACCTTTGTTTGAAATAGTTTGATTTTCTTTACAGAAACAACAAGACCATTATGTTTGATGATATCAAGAAATGTATATAAATGTTTCCAATTTTCATCAATGGATTTGGAATAGAAAAGGACATTATCAATGTAAACAATAGTGAAATGACTGAAGGAATTAAAGATATCATTCATAATGTTCTAGAATTCACTAGGGGCATTCTTAAGACCAAAATGCATAACATTCCACTCATAATGTCCAAAGAGAGTGGTGAAAGTAGTCTTGTACTTATCAGTGTCACATATTTGAACTTGCCAAAACCTAGATTTCATTTTGAATTTAGAAAAGATGACAGCATCACTTAACCTATGTACTAGGTCATTCTTATTGGGGATAGGATACCTAATCCATTCTAAAACTTTGTTTAAAGGTTTGTAATTGATAACTAGATGAGGAGCCCCTCTTTCAATTTCAGCATTTTTTTGAACATAAAAAGCAGCACAAGACTAGGGGGATTTGCTATTCCTAATCAGTTTTTTAGCATGCAAATCATGAATTTCCTTTTTAAAAAATTCAACAGTTTCAACATTCATTTGAATAGGATAAGCTTTAGTAGGAATGTTCTTCTCATTAAAATCTTTAACATAAGGTAAATTAACAATATGCTTTTTTCTATGTCAAGAAGCGTTGGGAATATTAGAACAAATATAATTAGTTAATATTTTATGAAAATTATCAATTTTGGATTGTAATAATTTATTGGAAAGTTGTTCAGCTATCTTCTTATATCTAGCTTCTTGTTTAAGAAAATTTAGATGGTTGGTTTTAGCATGAATTAGGTTTAAAAAATCATCAGTGTTGATTTCAAATTTTGAAGCAGATTTAAATTTCCCTTTCTGCCTAAAGGGGTCAGTAGTAATACCGTCATGTTTAGTAAGAAAAGGATATAAAGAGTTTATGAAAGGAATGCCAAGGATCACTTTATCAGTCATGTTTTTAACAAGAATAGAGGGGATTTTAAAACAAACATTGTCATGGCAAACATAAGCATTATTTAAATCATATTTGATTTTCATTTGAGTACCATTGGTAGAAAATTGTTTCTCAATGGATTTGTCATGATAAACATTAGCACCAGAGTCAATCATAGCAATAACATTAAATTCATATTCATGGCAAACCAACAATTTTAACTTTTGAAAACCATTTTGGAGGGATCAATCTATTAATAAGACTGAGTCTATTAATATCAATAGGTGTAGTATTAGAAAGAGGAGCTTGTTCATTGGGGCCATCTTCATCTTTCTGCTCATCAAACTTGCTATCAGTTTGTTCATTATCAAGTTGCTTATCAATTTTTAAAAGTAACATTTCTTGTTTTAAGTCAAAGTTATCATTTTTAACATTTTTTAAATCATTTTTTAGCTCAATGATTTCTTTTTTAATAATAGTAATTTCATGTTGTAAATCATTAACAGTTATTGTTAGGTTCTAAAGACTTAGGATCTTATGTATTTAGAACTCTAATGTGTATTGTTGGCAAACCATGATCAAAACAAGATGTTTAGTCGTGTTTAGACTTGCTCAAAGTTGGTTCATTTATGTAAAGTTGGATTTTAGTTGATGCAGAGTTATTAAAGCATTTCGGCCTGGTTCGATCAATCGAAATTTGGGCAGAATGCATTTGCTGCAGAATTCCAACTCAACCCTAGTTTATTTAAAATGTTTTAGGGTTTTGTATTTTTGTCTCAGGTATATAAGGCAAACCCTAGCCACGTTTTAGTGTTGCTCATATTGCTGTTTGTGTAAATCTCTTGTGAGATATGAGAGGAGTTTTCCTTTACACAAGCTTAGGATTATCAAGAAGGAGATTTCTTCAAGAGCTTGATGATCATTCAGTTGCTGCCATAAGAACTTAAAGAAACACAAGCAGGTGTGCTTGTACTTGCTGGAGAATCCAAGAAAGAAGGAGTCCGTGGTTTCGGAGCTTGCACGTGGTCGTGTCAGTAAGTTTCTACTAGTGGGTAGCAATAGGATGTTAGTGGTCTAAGTCCTGTTGAACAACTTTGATTCTTTCATAGTGGATTCAGGTTTACCTTGAGGATAGTTAGGTTAAATTCTCCCTAGGTTTTTATCGGTTTGGTTTCCTAGATGATCATATCATTGCATTATTTATCTTTCCTCTGCTTTGCATGATATGATTGTTTGATTGTGATAACATAGATTTGGAATTTGAACTAAGTAACAACTTGGCTAATTACCTAGGTTAATCCAATTGTGTTTTTTAGGGATCTAAAAACTATCAGTTATCTCTCTGGACTTTTTTTTTTTATTAAATCTTTCCAAAGTTTCATCAAGACTTATCTTTGATTTCATCTTTTTATAATTTCATCCTTAATCATGGTTTTCTTGAGCTTTTTAAGATATTCTTCTTTAAGCTCAGGATTATCAATTTGGCTTATCAAATTTATTATCAAATTTGGAGAGAAAATTAATAGTATTGCAACAAAAGTCTCTACAACCAATTTTAATATTAGGGGGATCAGAAGTTTCACTATTAGAATGATAGCCAGAATTAGTTAAGGAAAGAATGTCATTTTATGATGAATTAGATGAATCAGAAGATCGTGATTCAAGGATTCTCATCAGATCTTCTTTATCATTGTCATTGATATTTAACATATTAAGTTTATTTTTCAATTTACTAGGTTTTTGTTTGCAGTCTTTACTAAAGTGACCAAATTTTCTTCAATTTACTAGATTTCCGCTCATCATGTTTCTTATAAACATTTTTTTTTTCTTATCATAAAAATCATTGGGTTTAGTAAAATGTTATATATATATATATATATATATATATATATATATATCTTTTATATTTGTAATCTTTATGGGCCTTATCGTGTTTCTTATTCCCTTTGTGCCTGGAAGGGGCAATTGGGGGTAAATCATATTGTTCACAGAAATTACTTATTTCATATTTAGCTTTTCTACTATTTTTTAACTGTTATTTTAACATTTTTTGATCATTACACATGTTAATACCAAGTTTTTTAATAGTGCTAAAAATATCACCATATGTTAAATCATCATAATTAATAGCACCATTTTTATCATTTAATTCTTCTTTTACCTTGTGAGCAAAAAGAGGAGGCAGACCAGTAATAAACTTCTCTTTCCAATAAAGTTTCAAACAATCTTTCCAAAGCATTACTCTGGAAATAAAAACATCTTGGTGCCATTTGTAATTAGACATAGTAGGACAATGTAAATTGTTTAAATAGTCACTAATACGGGAAGAAATATTAGAAGGAGTTCCAAAAAAATGTTTAATAATAGTATAGATTAAAGTATTGACCCCATCTGGAATACCTTGACCAATTCTTTCATAAAAAATGGGTAGACCATCATCATCTTTATTAACAGCCTTTTTGATGGATTCTCTAAACTCTTCTGTAAGAAATTTTTCCACCAACCGTGAAGGACTCCAGGAAAACTGGTGGTAAGAAGATTAACAATTTCAACATGGTCAACATTATGGTTGGTAATATAAGCATTAGTAACCATAGACATATGACCCATTTTATTAATAATTTCTTGTTCAAGTAAGCCATCAATGTTCCATTCATCAAGTGGAGTCGCCACCAATCATTGGGTTTTTCTAAGGGGTGATTGGTTACTTGTTTCTAGTTGATTTTATTACCAATCTTAGGCTAAGAAAAATGAAATTTTTCCTAATATAATGTGGATGACAAAAAATCTTGATTCTTGAGTGTGGGGAAGGTGTTAGGCACCCTATAACGCCTGTCCAAGGATAGTTCTTTGTTTTAATAAAACCTTAATTTTCAGAGATTGGCTATAAAAAACATGATTTTGGCATTGGCTTTCGAGGCTTCACATGCATGGGGGCTTTGAGGTTTGGCTTTTGAATAAGTGTGGTCCCAATCTATGCTTTCCTAAGGCATTCGGGCAAAGTACTAGATTTCCACAGCGAAAATCCAGCGACATGTCACCTTACTTTCGCAGTGGAAATTAGGCATCACTTCGCCTTAGGTGACACGGACTACGACAATCACACCGAAAGAGGCGAGCAAGTATATATATACACACATCATGCACAATACAAGCACACAGAGAGAAAGGGAAATGATACATTGCATGATATACCTAATACAACCCATCTAAGAGAGAAAGGGAGGAAGGAAGGGGTTTAAAAGAGTACATAACCAAATGGGAAAAGCTAGAACCCTAAACCTACTAAACACAGCCACTTGGCTTATATTGACATGCTTACATCCACGCCCTTTTTGCTTGCGCTTGGGAAACCGTGCCCTAGATCCATGCGTCCTTGCTCCATGTGTGTACATGCAAAGGCAAAAGCAAGAAACTAGCATACAAGTAATAGAAGGAAAAGATGCAAAAAAACATATGAAGATGCATAAAGCAAATAAGCATGATAGGCATGGCAAGCAAAGAAGCAAGAAAGCAAGTAAACAAGTGAGAAGGCAAACAAGCAAGAAACAAACAAAAGATGGTGTCCGCGAGTGACAAATGTAGGTTTGGATCGGATGTCCATTGCTTCATTGTGTTGAAGTATGAACGACACACTAGCAAGCAAGACTCATGCATGGACATATAAGCAAGCATGTAAAGATGCATATAAAGCCAACAGGTGGCACAAACAAGCATGGTAAGCATAATATGGCATAGAACAAAAGAGGGGAAAGGTGTGCACGAAGCAATCGACATCATGGCGATGCATCCCAAGTGGTTACACCCAAACAAGGCCTTGTGGGCGTCGGATGTAACCACACAACCACAAACCCGCTAAGGGCGTCAAACGTGGCAAAGCCTAGATTCAGAGAGGCTAACACAAGCATAAAACATAGAAACAAGCAAGCATAGACATGCAAATAAGGGCAATCCAAACTCTTTGATGTGGGCCTTGGTGTGTGGACGATGACAAAGACCATAGGGTTTACATCGGGTTCGAACCAACAGGCCAAAATACAAGAAAGAAAGACAAAGCAACAAAAGGGCTACAATAGCACATGTCATGAAAAACATGGCCTAGGTCTAGGCACACAAACATGGTATGGAGCACGCAAACACGTGGAAGATAGCATAAAGCATGTAATGAACATAGATCCAAGCACATAGGCATGTGAAAACATAGCTCTAGACATATAGGCATAGAAACATACATGTAAATATGTAGAAACTTAGCACTTAGACATGGAAGAACATGAATCCAAGCATATAAGCATGTGAAGACAAGGATCTAACTATAAAGCATGGAAATAAATGTGTAAAACACATAGATCCAAGCAAGGCATAGCCAACAACATCATATGAACATATGAGCATGTATCCCTAACATCAACTTAGAACAAAAAGAGGAACTAAGAATAGGAAAACATGGCATAGGGTATAAAGCATGTATATCTAAACATATAAGCATGTAAGGATGTAGATCTAAGCATGAAACAAGGCAAAAAGCATAAAAAGCATGGAGATTTAGGGTAGAAACACAAATAAAGCAAGCAACATGCATGGAAATCAATAAATCATGTTATTATAGCATAAAAGAAAAATAAATACTAGAAAAAAGATTTAGAAGGTTAGGGGTGTGGATAGTAGCTTCAAAGCTACATACACACTCCTAAACCCCAAATCCCAAAGTGTAGAACCAAGGAGAAGAAGATTGAGTATAAGTACAATACCTTGTGTTTTTTTTTTGGTGAAGAGAATAATCAAGAAGCTTTGATGTGTTTTTGTGTGTTTGGAAGAGAGGAAAAATGTGTAGAAAACATTCAAGCAGAGAGCAGAACCTAGGGAGAGTCTTTTTTTCTAGTCTGAAGGGTGCTTGAGGCCTTTTATAGCCCTGGCACGATTTTCGAGGTTGGTATTGACACCCCTAGAAAGATCTTGACTTCCTATTTCTGAAAAGGTATGGAACTTGAAAATCCAACGATCGGATCAAAAGTTATGGCTCTCGGAATTTAGCGATGCATCGATCAGTGCATTATCCTGGTTTTCGTGATATCTCGGCTGTTCTAACGTTGATTTCTACCCGTGAATAGTCGTTGGAATGAGAATTTGATAATATTTGCAATGACATTGGTTTCAACTCGTTCTGATAGTTGAATCAAAATTAGGGTTTTTGGGCCCCCTAGGGTCAACTCTAGGTCAAACTTAGTCAAAGTTGTTAAAAATCTTCGAGAAGCTTGGGTTTGTGTTAAAACTATGATAAATGTTTCGTGAGGGTTTTTACCTCATTTGACCTTCAATCGACCTTAGGTTGACCAGGGACATTTTGGTCATTTTAGCTGAAAAAGGCACTTTGGGTGCTCTGGTGTCCGAACGGGTTGCGCTACGTCATTCTGGATGTTCTCGCGGCCCAACAGGGAGAAAAAAATATTTTTGGATTTTTTGGAGTCTAGCACACAAATTGTGGATGAACAAAATACGATATCAACAATATGTTTGCTCAACAGTTCTATCACTAAACTCAAAATTAAAGGTAGATTGGATCCAACTAGTTTTATAGATGGATTTAGTATCAATTTTAGGAATACACCATTTCTTAAAATCAGTGAAACCAGTTTCTTCAACAGAGTAATCTTCTTTATTTTTAATATTAGGAGGGATACTAGATCAAAGCTAACAGAGAAATTGGATCTAAATAATCTATCCATTCTATCCTAGGTTCAACACATACTTGTTATATTTATTCTTACAACCATTGCATTTCATAACACATACCCTAATCAACCCTCTATCTTGCATGCCCTAACGCTTTCCTAGCTGAACAGGCCTTACTATTTGATTTAGGGAATTCACTTTTCGAGAAGGGTGGCACCAACAAAGATAAGTACAAAGACACAATAAAGAAAGAATTAAAAGATTGGGCAGACACAGACAAAGTACAAAGAACACAAAACTACTATCACTAACCAGAAAAAGATGGCTCTGATACCAAAAAGGTGGAAGTCATAAGGGTGGAAGTGTGAAAAGCCCATCTTTGCTCAAGGTCCGGGTTGCATCCAATAAATAATAAAGTCTCAAAAATAACTCATGCAAAGATAAGCTAGCATAAAAGATGACCCACCACAACAAGTGCTTAAATAATAGTCTAGTGGTAAACAAGAGAAGTGTCTAGTGTTAGATGTTTGGAAAATTAATAAATGCATTCTCATAGTAAAAATTATGCATTTCCTCCATAGTCAGTTAATGTAAAAGTGGGCCCATTATAAAAAGTACATAAAAGGAAAACAGTCCAGCAATGAATATGACAGACCTCTAGCAGTAGACGTTTGATAGATTAATAAATGTGTTTACATGATAAAAATCATATATTTTCTTCATTATTATTAAGTCAACATGAGGCAAAACTTCCATAGTATCCAAGACATTATGGCCTTCATTATAATATCAATAAACAAGGATTAAAGGCTTCATAATTACAAGTAAAAGAGGAAAATTAGGATGGAATGAAGGGAGAGAAAGAGTGTCCATCTAGTGCAGCAAATGTTTAAATAATACCTCCATGTGCCATATCATGCCCATAATAATGAATATATGTGTATAGTAAGTGGTGGGAGTTATTTTATGGAATGTATGAGTGAATATATGGAAATATGAAAGAGAGATGAAGTGATGTTTAGCTATTTTCAGGTATGGTGTAAAGAGGGGTTGTTTATGACTATTTTAAGGTGCCTGAGATTTTCTAAGGAGATGGAATGGGATATTTATCAATAAGTATACATGGGTATTTAGGGATCAAAAGCTGATTTATGAACTAAAGGACTTATTTATAAGCTGAAAATAGCATGATGGGTGATGAATTTTATGAGGAGATCTTATTCCCTTGATGAGTTGATGGTAGTTCCTTTTATAGTGAAGCTTAAGGGATTGATTAGCAAAATTTAGAAGGAACTAGGTTTGACAACAGCAAAATCCCAAAATATCTCCTCTGAGATTTGGCCCAAAATGGTGATACTTGCTTTTAGAGTGTTTTGTTTATTTGGGTAATGTAGCTGGAGGCTGAGATGCTCCTAATTTAGGCATTAAATGCTTGGTTTTGGAGATTAGTTTCATCCAATAGGATTAGGGCAAGTATGAGGACTAGAGATCTTGCTTGCTGTAACTAAGATCAAAGCTCAAGAGGGTTAGTTGACATTCTAAGCTAGGTGTCAACCATTGAAGCCTCTGCTGGGAACTTTTGCTGAACACCCCTTTATGCCCTCTAAACCATTTGTCCCTAATTTTCCCCTTTTGGGATTCATGGGCTTGGTTCATGAATCAATTACATACATTTTTAGTAATAAAATAAACTATTTAGTTGAGGATTTTGTGAGCTTGGAAGTCTTGGTTATGACTTCCTTAAGTTGTGACCAAAACTTGGAGAAGAAAGGTATTTATTACCAATTAGCTTTTAGGTGTTAGTCCAGCCTCTAGTACTGTTCATGTCAGAATTGGTAGTGGCAGAGAGGCTGATGGGACTGATGGCTAGCTCCTAATTTGGTTTGGGAGCTTGGTTTCTTCTTGGGGTGATCTCCAACGGAAGGCAGACTAAAATGAGTTCTCCAGTTGGGTTAGTTTGCATACATGGGCTGTTTTGACTGAGATTTCAGTTTAGGCTTGGCCATGAGGGCTGAGTATTTTGGTGGGCCTCTGACTTGGTGATTCTCTCCAATTAGGCCTATCCTTTTGCTTTATCATTGTAAACTCTACAAAATAGACAAAGCTATCATATATTGCCATGGATTTTTATTCCACATGGGTTTTAGTTGTTAGTAAAAATGAAATGTATTCATGAGCTTTAATAAATATTTATGATAGGTTTTGGGTATTTAAATGTCAATTTGTATAGTTTCTCATAATTTTTATCATTGATTATTTTGTAAATGATATTTTCTTTAGGGCTTTTAAATAGTAACCTCCAGTGTTTCCTGTGAATAATATTTACCATGGGTTTTAATTGAGACAATATCCATGAGTTTCAAATAAAATATGGTAACTACTTCTATAATGGAATAATGTGATATTCTCATGGGTTTTTCTATAGATAATCATAATGGGCTTATAAGGTAAATAATTACCATGAGTTTTGGAAATGTTATGATATAAATAGTGACCATGGGTTCTTATTATATAAATTCCATGGGTTTGTAATATGGTATGAAATAAATAAATGTCATAGGTCTAAGATAAATAACCATAACTTTCTATGGACTTTTATATTAGTAACACAAATTCATAATTCTTTATGGGCTTGATATGGGTTTTGGAAAAATGAATAGTGTTACATAACATAAATAGTTACCATGAGTTTATAATATGGTTTGAAATAAATAAATATTATGGGTTTAAGATAAATCATTACTTTCCATGGACTTTTATAAGATGATTGCCATGAGTTTTGAAAATAGATAATTGTCATAGATTCCATGAGTTTGTAATATTATAGAATAGATTTAAGAACTTAAAGCATTGTTCATCATTAGACTTTAGGTGAAATAATTATGGTATAGTATTTTGCCAAGAATTGATAACCTTGGGCTTTTTACTAAATAGTGCCATGTAACTAGCTTGGGCTTTTAATAGTGTCAACGTAAATTGGGCTTTTGATATTGCTAATAAGAATTGAGTTTTTAATATTAACAATGAGAATTGAGCTTTGATATTACCAATGAGAATTGGACTTTTGATATTGCCAATGAGAATTGAGCTTTTGATATTACCAATGTGAATTGGGCTTTTGATAAATAAATTGTCATGGGTTTAAACCATAGGCTTTGATTATGGATTTGAATTTCATTGATAAAATAGCATTGCCATGGACTTGAATCATGGGTTTTTGAAATATTGCCAAGGATAAGTAGCCTTGGGCTTTAAAAAGAATAGGATGTGTGCATTGGGCTCGTAGGGCTTAGCAAAATAATAATAATAAAATTGGATAAGCTATGAGTTTTTTGGGCTTTTTGTGATAGTTTATATCATGATCCAATTTAGATAATGAGATATGAAATATTTGTAGGCCAATGGAATGAGTAATATTAATGGAGGCCCATAATAATTATGGGTGATATTTTGGCATTTTTTGGTGAATAAATAAATGTGATTAAATAGGTTAGGGGCACGTGACATTGGTGAAAAATTGTACCTCAACACCTTGTTTTCTCTTTTGAGCCAACGGCTGGGCTAGACCAAATTTGGACCTTTTTTTTTTTTGTCATAGCCCATCTACAATTCCAAAGTCATGTTCGGGAATGGAGGAGCTGCTACAGTTGCCGATGTAAAGGAGTTTGGGTATTTCAATCAAGCCAAAAAGAGATTGAATCTCATAGTGCTAGTCGGAGTTTGAAACTCTTCAAGCAAAGCCATCTATGCAAATGGGTAGAAGTGGAGAGTTGTCTCTTGCATCAGTCTGCCACAAGTCGGTCATAGTTGTTGGATCCTGTATATGTGATTTCCATAGGAGTTTGGGTATTTCAATCAAGCCAAAAAGAGATTGAATCTCATAGTGCTAGTCGGAGTTTGAAACTCTTCAAGCAAAGCCATCTATGCAAATGGGTAGAAGTGGAGAGTTGTCTCTTGCATCAGTCTGCCACAAATCAGTCATAGTTGTTGGATCCTGTATATGTGATTTCCATAGGGGAAACCATGGAGAGGCATTGAAGAAGAAAAAGAAGGAGATGGGACTCGGGTTTTATTTTGTTTAGTTCAATAGTTTCAGAATTGGGGGAGAAAGAGAGTAATTTTATTGAGTTTTGTATTTGGGAGAGAGATATTTTTAATTATTATTTTTTTTTTTGAAAGCAATTATTATTATTATTATTATTTTTAAATATTGTTGATGTGAAAAATTGTTGGAGTAGCAAATCCCATGTGACAAGTTCTAAGTAAGTCAATAATTTTGGTTTTTTAGTATATATAAATGAGATATATATATATATATATATATATATATATAATATTAGGTAACGTTTATCAAAAAAACAAAAAAATTAGGTAACACAAACAATAATAATAAATGAAAAATATCAATGTATGCTGGCTTCAATCATTCGTGTCATTTTTTAACCGACTATTATTTGATTTATTATAAAAACTTTAAATTTGGAAAGAAAGGTGGACAGATAGGATAAAGGAAAGAAAGCTATTTAAAAAAAAAAAAAATGATATGAATAGTTTTTTCGAGTAGGGGGATAGGGAGGCATATGACAACAAATTATTAAATATTTATTATTAAAAGAATATAAACATTGTTCAGTCTCTGCAAGTGTCAGTATCTGCGTGTGTCAGTCTCTGCATGTGTTTGTCTCACTGTCAGGGGGAATGAGGCTTGTTCAGATGCAGTAGAAGAATGGGACTAGTCTGTCACGACGGCAATCATTAATGTACTTAAGATAACATTCGAATATTTCTCAAAAAAAAAAAGATAACATTCGAATAAAGTTGGGAAAACAACAAAACATAACAAAACAAAATGCGTCGATGCAGAAGTTTAAAAATTGAATATACAATAGCTTAAAGTCATTTATTTTTTGTCTCCATGTAAAGGTACAAATGTTGACTTCTATTACTAATCCCAAACTTGGAGTATTTTATTGCAAATAATTCAACATTATTTTAATGCTTCCAGAGTCCAGACGTCTCTGGCTCTGGCCTAAGCATTTCTGCTTTCACACCCCGCCACCCACCACATGTTGTAACATTATATTAAATAATAAAAGTAAATTATTTGGTAATTTAAAGAAGGGTCTGGTTAATGTGTGCTCTTAGGGCACACATTAAGTTTTCTATTTTTAAAAACATTTTCTTGGAAATTGAAAAAGTTGTCATTACTTTTTCAATTCTCGAGAAATTTTTTTTCAAAAATGGAAATTAATGTGTGCCCTAAGGGCACACAATAGTAAAATCCTTTAAAGAACAAAATTTAATTACAACTTTACTCAAAAAAATAATTATTATATATTTTAATCGTTGAATTGTATTTTCTTTATATTTTTAATAAACATAAAATTTTGTGTCACTATAATACTTCATCCATCCTAATTTATTTGTTTTGTTTGAAAAGTCAAACTTCTTAAGGGAATATTATTTATTATTTTATCTGTTTTATAAAAATGTATAAATTTACAAAATTATCCTTAAATAAATATATCAGTTTTTTTTTAAAAAAAGTTATTTTTAATGAGGCAACTAAAATGGTGCCCCAATTAGATTTTTTTTAAATATTTGTTAGTTTTTTTTTTTTCAAATAATTTTGAAAATAAAGTAGGGGTATAATAGAAATATTAGTAAATTAATAACTTTTATTTTTAGAAATATGACAATATTTTGGGACATCCCAAAATGAAATAGAGGACAAACAAACTGGGACAGAGAGAGTATTATTTACTATATAATCTATTAGCTTATACTTTATGCATAATTTTAAACTATAAAAATTTTTATTAGTGACATAACTATTGATCTTTAATTTTTTTCGAATTTTTAAAGGATAGAAGTTATAAGGAAAAAGATGTGATTCAATAGTTGATTTCTCAAAATTCACAACTAATAAAAAGATATTGAATAAGATCGCAAATTAAGACTATAACAAATTTTGTAACTAAACTTTGTTTTAACTTAAATGTAAAAACGTCGGAGTTAAGATAACGAATTAGTCAAATATGTAATGGCTTGAATGTTGGGGACACAACATTTGTCTTTATTAGTAATTTGACTTTTTTGTGTGTTTCTTTTGTGAAATATTTTCGAAGCATAAATTTTGATTAAAGAAAAATAATTAGTGTTACCCGTAAAAGATGTTAAGAAAATTTGATAATAGAATCTCAATTTTTGTAATAATTTATTCTCTTTCATTAAAATTTATGTATAAATAAAAAAGCGTGAAGATAATTATGTAATAAATGCTCATAATATTGTTTTTTATTATTACAATTCGAAATTTTTTTAGCCTACCGTAACTAATATAACATAAAGTTATAAAAACTACTATTGTAATTTATTAAACTAGTAACAAACAAGGAAAATTACATTTTCTACCCTAAGTAATATTTCACTTTACACCTTGTCCCCTGGACACAAATGTGCGTGCACACACACAAGTTAAATTAAAATTGTCACTTGAAATCATAATTTCAATTCAAATGGTGTATTATGGTTGTGCGAAATAGATGAATGTAATAAACAATACTCTTAAAATAATTTATTCTCTACCACACCAACTACAACCCATGGCCCAACACATTGCAACCACCAACTCTAACCTAGCAACAACACACACTGAGGCCCAAAACCAAATCCACCTCCAACAAAATTGAAACCGTTAACATGACTGCTACAAAACCAAAGCCACCTCATGGACAACCCTAAGACCACTATCATGACAACTCCAAAATTTCTGCCACGACAAACACTGACAATCCACCCTAGCCACGACGGCAACCACCAAAACCAAGCCTAGCAACACTAGCGCCAACAAGCCACCCCAGCCACAGCAACCATTGCCCCCATTGCAACCACCCAAATATAAAACAGTGACCTCAAATTCAACAATGACAAGTGACTAGAACCCAATAATGAGAGAGTTGTGGAGTGATAATGAAGAGGTAAGAGAGAGAGAGAAGAGTAAATAAACAAATGGGAAAAATGATATAGATGTTGCTACAGTAACATCTATATTTAGATGTAACGGTAGCATGTTGTAAAATATTTTGAAAAATGGTTCAAAAGATGGAGGGGTTTTTTATGTATTTTTGTGAATGGTGTACTCTATTTACAGTTTTTTAAAGGACTTTTGCATGTTCTTAATTAGCTAGCTAAGATAAAATAGCTATGATCATCAGAGTGTTTTATTTTCCACCGAAGGTCAACGATGCTTTATAAAAATATAATAAAAAATAGAAAGGTCCATGTGGCATGGACCATGGCCATGTGGGCTTAAAGCAGTGAGTTTTTGTTTTTTCAATGTGGTTATTCTTTGTTTTTTCTTTTTAGAGAAAGACTGAGGGAGTATTTTAGGCTTTTTATTGTTTTAGCAGCGGACCATGAAAAAATAACAAAACAAAACAAAAGAGCTTCATGCAAAAATATTAAAAAAACAAGACAGAGACACCCACATGCAAAAAGAATAAAAAACAAAAGAGCAAGGTTGGTGAAGTTTTGTAATGGGAAAAGTATTGTCTTACAGTAGCTGAGAGTGAGTGCCTGAGACCACTTAGCAAACAACGGTGATCCAAGAAATTATAAAAGCATGCCTTATGGCTAGTCCTGATGACCACCAGCTCCACCTCCAATCCAGAATCCGAATATTTCAATCACCATGCGTTTGGGCGTTGGGGACCTGGGTCAGTCTCTGCTTGTGTTTGTCTCATTAGTTTATAGTTTTTATGCTTGCGCAAATTTAGCGCGCGGTTTATCCATATCCAGTAGAATATACTCAAAATTGCCCTGTGACTAGTAGTCGTCATGATGCCAAGCAGTTCACGTAACAAAATGTGTCGAAGCAAATCGGTTGGAGTGGAATTATGAATGGGTGGAAGGGAGGATAAAACTTAAAAAGATGAATATACAAGATTAAAGGCATTTTTGTCTCTATGCAAAATACAGATGTAGGCTTTTTTCCTAATACTGAAAGCCAAAAAGGTTGGAGTGTTTTGTTGCAAATAATTCAACATTAATAGATGCAAAGGGCGCAGCCTGGGGAGGTTGGGAAGGACAATTGTCCCCATGGCCCGCCCAACTAGTGTATGCGTGTGTGTCTATATAAGAATTTTACATTTTTTGTATTATTTTTTTAAGAGAATTTTAATCTATGACGCTTCTGATAATAACTCTTTATTATTAAACCGAGACACTAATTATTTTTTGGATCATTGATTTATAGAGGTAAAAATAAACATTCAAGGGAATGTCATAATTTCTCTCTAGAAATTAATAATTAAGGCATTAAAACTCTTCTTATTAAGAATAAAAAATAAAAAAAACAACATTAACTCTCTACTCTCCAGCTCATCATCTCTATCCAGTTTATGTAAAGAAATTTGGGGTTAGCTCAACAAATTTGTGTTTCGTGTTCTTAAGTGATTTGCCCTTAGATGTATTAGTTGGGTATACAATTTAACAATTGTATTATTAGAGGTTGTTATTTTTTGTCATGTAGTGATGATGCTGATGCCTTCAGTGCTTGCTGCTCGTCATTGGTGATGCCACAATTCACTGGTGGCAACAAATGAGAAAGGCATATCAAACACTCATAACATAAAATATGCAGCAAACAGAAGATGATGAGTTGTGGTGGAGAGTTGAAGATGATGGTGGAGTGGGGAGAATTAATTTAAGTAAAATTAGGTGACATGGCAAATAATAACTTGATATTAATGATATGATAAGTTGTGGTATGCTCACCGTTATATTTTAATAAGAATTTACGGTCATCGGCGGCACTATGTATAGACATTCAGGATTGGAGTTTAATTGAACCCTCTGAGTTGGTAATCTATTTTTTATATATATAATGTTTTTTTATTTAACTCATGTAATAAAAATTTGAACACCTTGACCTTAAATTTATTTTTAAGCCTAGCTGGAATAAGTTTAGATATGATTCTCTTTAAAAATATTTTGGTCTTTTTAAAAAAAAAAAAAAAAAAAAAAAAAAAAAATCTCAACAACAAATCAATTTTATCTAAAATATGGGGGAGTAAAAAATAGTAAGTCCATCAATAATAGCAAAATTTGTTCATCTTAAACCTCAAAAAATGCTCATTTAGATCTTAACAAATTTTTAAAAAACTAATGGAAAATTCTAAGTATAAAATTACATTGTCTCTAAACAAATATGTAGAACATTATACATTTTTATGCAAAAGTAATATTATACACTTTTTGCAAATCTTACATTGATAGTATTTAATCCACAATATAAATCTTATATTAATAGTACAATATAAACATATAATTGTCCTAAACTAATAAATAAAAGTATTTTAGGTAGTATTAATTAAAGTTCACTTAACAAAAATAATTAATATATTCATTGTATTTAAAAACGATAAATGATTTTCAAGATTTAATTTTAGCAACAATAATTAGTATGTTCATTATATGAAGAAACAATATGTCTAATGAACTTATAGTTTATCTTTTATTTTCTTACTAGTCCATCCTATGAACAAATTTGAAATTAGCTTGTAGATTACAATAATAATTTCTTATCTAAGATTCATTACTATGACTATAGTCTTAAAAAGAGGTAATTCTTTTAAGTTGCACCAAGTGAACTTGTATGAACGAGCGGATTTTATTAAAAGAGTTTACATAACAAATGCACAAGAAATACAACACAACTGGAAATCAACTACCTGAAACACCACACCATCAGGACTGCCACACAAGCCACAACTGAGAAGTTAACAACCATTACGTACGGTCTAGAAAATTCAATAGGAAAGTGCGTGCATGAATTATTGTACGTGCACCGACTTTCCTATTAATAAAAATAGAAAGGTCCATGTCGCATGGGCCCATGGCCCATGTGGGCTTAAAGCAAGCTCTTTTTTATTTTTTGTTTTCGGAGTATTTTTGGCTTTTTAGCAGCAGAGCATGAAAAAATAACAAAATAAAACAAAAGAGGTTCATGCAAAAAATAAAAAGAAGGTTGGTGGTGAAGTCTGAGACGGCCTAAAACTATCTACCAAACGATGGTGATCCAAGCAACTATAAAAAGCATGGCTTTGTGGGTATTTCAGAGCAGACGGAGCTTCACCTCCAACTACAAAATCCAAATATTTCAACCATGTTTGCCCTGTTCTTCATGTTGTTTACCACCATCATCGCACCACTAATTCCAACCCTCTCTTCACAACCACCACCACCACTAGTTCCAACCCTCTCTTCACAACCACCACCACTACCCGACTCCAAATTTCCCTCCCTTACTCCGCCTCCACCACCAACAGTGCCAGCATATGAGTCGCCTCCAATCCCACATTTTCCCCCTTTCCCTCCATCACTACCAGATTACAACATATGGACTCCACCAAGTGAACCACAACCAGTATCCGCGCGGTTCGTGCTGGGGTGTATCTTGGTTCTATCAACATCAATCGCCTTAATCGCAGTGACGATTTACTTTATCCGGCGAAAAGGGAAGAAAGGGGACCAAGGGCCGAAAGGGGACAAAGGTGAGAAAGGGGAGAAAGGGCCGAAAGGGGATCAAGGGCTGGAAGGGCCGCGAGGGTATCCAGGGACGTCAACCTGCCAGAGCTGCTCGGGCCGCCCCAGCTGCCAGTGCCGTAGTAGCTGCCAGGAAAAGACAGGAGTAATTTCTTTTCCTATATGTTTGGATTTTTATATTTTTTTTCCCCCAGTTTTTACCATTTGGTTCGGTCTGAGTATTTGGGTGTTGAGAGTTTCTACAATGGCTTTTTTGTTTTTGTTTTTTGGAATTTAGTTTTAGATTCCTGTATTTGGGTGTTAGAATGTTTCTTATCTCTGTTCTATTAATGGTTTTGAAATTTAGACCGGATTGTACGGTTCAAACCGGTTAACCAGAAACCATCTCTTGAGACGGTTCTTTAAACTCAAAAGCGGTTTTGCACAAAAAATATAGTGGACCGTGCAAACTGTGGTTGAACCTTCCGGGTTTGAGAGCCGTGGCTGGGTCTCACGGGTTAGGCTGAAGCTAGGAAAATAAGAAAAAATGAAAAAAGACGGGCGTTGACGTTATGCCATTTTCTCCGTTGAACTCTGGATTTTTATCTCTCATCCTCCCCACAAATCCGAAAATGCGTCTCAAACACACACCATCACCAAGTCCACAAAATAAAAAAGAAATGAAAAGCACAAACCTTATCTTTACCCTGCTTCTTCTGCGTTTTCCAGCAGTTTTCCTTCTTCTACAATCTTCTGTGTTTTCTTTCTGCGTTTATTCTTCTTGCTTCTGTGGGATTTCGTTTCTTCTTATGTCACTAGTACCCAAAACGGCAAAACTATAAGAATTCAAGTCTAAGAATTTTTTCTTTTTCCAATAAAGTTGTCTACCAATATGGCAGACACTACCCCTAATCAAAAAGTGTAAGAATTTTTTCTTTTTCCAGTGAAGTTGTCTACCAATATGGCAGACACTAACCCTCTCCCATGGAAAGGTTGGACATGTGGCCACGTTTTCATTATTTATTTGCTTTTAAATTTTTTTAATCATTTTCATTTTTGCATTTTTTATAAGACATTTAAATATCTAATTGCATTATTCATTGGTACTACAAACCCACTTATTCATATATTAAATTCATGTGTTATTATAAATTAAAATTTATATTATAAATTAAACAAGTGCAAATATTATAGTACACAATTGCATAAAAATATATAATGCTGTAAACATTTGTTTTGTCTATAATATACTATCTTATCTTGATAGTATAATATAAATTAATAATTATTTTATTATTTTTTTAACCATTAATAATATTCCATTGATATAAAAAATACATTTGAAAGATGGTTTTTATTTTTATTTTTTGAACTATTTATTCATTTTTTTTCTATTTATACTAATTTATTATATCTATTTATATTTTAAATAATTTTTAAATTAATTATGACATCATCACGGTTCGATCTTCAAAAATTTTAAACCCCTTCGTTCTCTGGTTCTTTAAACTATCTGAGTTTTAAAACCATTATATGGGTTTGACAAGATGTGTAGAAGTTGGATGATTTTTTGTGTCATTAAATAGGTTCTTTCTTGGGAATTTCTATTCAATTTGTATATGTTGTTAGGTCCTTCTAAGGAGAAATTATTAGGACATAGGTCTTGAATAGTCCCAACCAATAATAAAAGGCCATACATTTAAAACAACTCTAATTCAACTTCCTAAATGAAAAAACGAAACAAAACCACATAAATTTAACTCTAATTAAAAAAAAAAATTAATTGGAAAAACACAAATAAATTTAATTTATAAATAGGCAAGATTCAAAAACTTGAAATCAATTTGAAATTCAAAAGCTCAATCTCATCAGTATGTATTTAGTTTTAGTCACTGTAGTCTCTCCATAGAGGTCTTTTTCTCTCAAAACTCTAGATTAGTTTCCTTCTTTCACTTCACAACCATCACTGATCCGTCTTAGACTTTTATGGCAAAGAATGTGGCCGATGAGTATAGGTGCTTACGTGGCCATAGATGTGTATTTTAAAATAATGATGAAAATGAAGGCATGAAAAATTTTCGTCAAAGTTGTAGAGCAATTTTTTCTTTTTCATCAAGGTTTTATTCTTGTGTGTGTGTATATATATATATATATATATATATTTTTTTTTTTTTTTCTAAATAACTATTTAACCACTGACTTTCTTTTTGAATTTATTTTTACATTAACAGTGGTGGTAACTGATGTGCATGTGCGAATGTTGTGGAATCAGCCATCATCTAATAGCAACGATTTATGTCAAAGTTTTGAATTGAAGATTGCAAATGCAAGTTATATTAAGTCGTGGGTCTTCCATGAGCTTTGAACATTGGTTCTAATGTGATGTGCTTGTGTGGTTTGGAATAGTTGTTTTAATTTGGAATTGTAATTTTCTTACTTATAAATAAGGTTAGTGGTATTTGTGGAAGTTTGGAGGTTAGTATTTGCAAATGATTTGCGTTTCAGGGATTAATTTTGTCATGGTGTTTGGATTTCATTGTAAATTGTGTTTGTTTTGATAATAAATCAAACAAATAGGAAAAAGCTTGTCAATGGCATGCATTGCCCATTTATTAAACGGGTCAATCATGTTGATCTGTTTATCAGATTTTATCAAAATGAATATATATATATATATATATATTTATATTTATAAAAAAAAAAAACAAATAAATATTTTTAATATAAAATTCAAAACTAAAGAGTAAGTGCATCACAAATAATCATTCAAAACTAAAACATATCTCAATATCACATATAATCAATCACAATATGTCAAAGAAAATAAACCACAACAACTAATAAGTTTATATACTTAGGATTTGAAGGGTATCATGTTGAGTTCGCAGGTCGTGTCCAATTTTGCCACCCCCTAGTGTTGCCTATAAAATGCTTTTAATAGAGCATTTTGTTGTGCTTGGCCATATCCTTAGCTATATTTGAAAAGTGACTCTCTCATTGAATAAAATGGATTGTATTGAATATAAGATCCCGCAAAACTCTTGTATGCGCTAGGCGCATGAGATATCTTTTCGGGATTTGGGGATTAAAGTTAGTTTGTGTTGTAAATGAATAAGCTCTTGCAAAAATCAACATTTTTTTTTAATCTCTTTCTATATAAAATGTTGGCTTTTTTCCTTTTAAACAATTATGGTTTTACATTGATAGTATAATGTAAACTAATAATTTTCTTTTCATTTTTATGAGTTACTTGAAATTATATAAAAAAAACCAGTGATGTGGACAACTTTATTTTGTAGTCGTCTTTCTTTCTTTCTAAGCATGCCACCCAAGATTTCCAATCAATGGTAACCACCACATAATGAACTCAACTAAGCCTTGATTATTTTGAGAGGTGATACGTCCACAATATTTTTACAACATTTTACAAATTGTAAGTAGTTAGTTGTTATTGATTCAAATTTGAACCTAATACTAAGATTACTTTTTTGCCTCAATAATAACAACCAGTAACAACTTGCCACTTAAGATTTGTTGTAAAAATATTATGAACATATCATTTCTCGATTATTTTTGGGTCTATCATTTGATTTGGGATCTGGTCGATAGACAGGGTTTTTTTTTTTTGTGTGAATTTTTAATTGAAAAATTAGCTTAAAATGGGGGGGAGGGGGGGAGGTTTAACGGTCTTAGTCTAACAGAAATTAACAAAATGATTATGTAATAGACCAATTTTGTATTGGGTGCCTCATGGGACACTTTAAGAGTTTCTAAACCTCCAAGTTAGACTAGTTAACAATTTGCAACTGACATTTTCTCAAAATTAATAGACTACGTTTTAAAATTTTGGAAATTTTGATTATTGATCTTTCAAAATTAAAATTTTCTAGATTGTGACCCTTAAGGTTTCACATCATTAGTGAGATTGTTACGTGGCAATTAAGTTTAAAGTTAGCATGTTTAGTGTCAAAAATCACAATTACAATTTTCAAATCATGATTTTTTGTGTTTAATAAAAGTTTGTAATCATGTTTTTTTGTCCAATAAAATTGATTCTATTCTATTCATGGCCATAAGTTAGAAGGATGGTATTTTTGTCTCACCTGATCCAAAGCATAAGGAGTATTTGTGGCTGCTAGAATCAGAACATTTTCCACACTGTCGCATACACCCTGAAATGTATTGAAGAAAATTTCCATTTCAAGATTACATGTAGATAAGTGGAAGGAAACAATTAATGATAATGCCATGTATTTACTATTTAATAAAATATAAAAAGTTATTATGAACAACATTGCAAACTAGCCTGCCATTCTAAACTAGTCTACCAATCAATTAAATAGCTATGCAAATTAATTAAGGAAAAATCATATACAAAACACAACCAATACAAAATTATAACAAAAAATAGAAAGTAAATTTCATAAAACTAAAAAGCAAAACAAAGAATAGAATCACTCACTCATCAAAATTTTGTAAATCTAACCCAGTTTGCCTTGTTTTCTCTTTTGAGCCAACGGCTAGGCTAGACCAAATTAATTTGGACCTTTTTGTCATAGCCCATCTACAATTTCAAAGCCGTGTTCGGGAATGGAGGAGTTGCTACAGTTATAAAAACTATTTAAATTTGGGGCAAAACTTAGGTACAGTAACTTTAGGTGCAGTACCTTAGATTCCCCTCTTAGATTTAAGCCATGTGTATAAAAAATACAGCTAAGCAAATGGCGTTACAAAGAATTGCCGTCTTTTTTTTTTTTTTTTTTTTTTCATTTTCTTTTCCCCTACTTTTTCTCATCTTTTCCCTCACATGCGTGAAACCTAGATAACTTCAAATACTTTCACCCTTATTTTCCCAAAAAACAAACAGATTTCAAACAAAAAATTTGGCTAAAACTTAGCAAATTTCTGGCAAGACACCTTCATAACCATGCCTTGCACTGATTCTGGCCACCATGTGTGGAGCCAGAGTGGTTTCACTTTTCACCCACATGAAACCCCATGCTTTTATAGAGAACCAGGCAAAGAGAATGAAGAAGATGGTGGGCCATGGCGGCTGTGGAGGGGTTCGTGGTGGTCAGTTGAAAGGAATAACTTTCAATCACTCTCTCTATCATGTTTCCGTTGATCTGGGTTCACTTTATAAATCCATGGCCTGAATTTTTGGTTAATGGCCTTGCCTCTTATTTCCTATGATTAGTTGATCAATAATGAGGAGAAACTTTTTTTGAGAGAGAAAGTGTGGATTGCCACTGCTGGGTAATTAATAAAGAGGAGAGGGTTTGAATAAAAAGCCAAAGAAATATTAATCTTAATTTGGTGGGACAGATCTGAAATATTAAAAAGTCAAAGAATAAAAAACCAAAGAAATATTAAAAACCTGATCATGTCTTTGAAGGAGGAGACTTAGCTGCAGAAGATGGGTGGGGCAGATCTGAAATCTGAAAGACTGAAACTAATGGTTCTTCGTCGCATGCCAGTCAACAAAAGAAAAAAAAAGAAAGAAAAAAAGCAAAGTGATGGAGCGTTATGTTTTAACACTTGTTTGCCGAGTTGTAGATTTTACCACATGGCTTAAATTTTAGGGAGGAACCTAAGATACTGTATCTAAGGTACTATACATAAATTTTGTCCTTAAATTTGGGAAGAAAAGTGTACGGATAAGATAAAGGAAAACAAACCTATATAAATTTGATATTAATAATTTTTTTGAGTAGGGGGATAGGGAGGAGGCACATGACAACAAATTATTAAATATTTATTATTAAAAGAATTTAAACATTGAAAAGGGGGTGGGGTTTGGGTGTTAGGGAACGTGGCTCCTTCTCTACTTGTGTTTGTCGAATTATGCTGGGATATAACATTTGGTACAATTTTATTTTACAATTCATCACATGGTTAATTGTGATTGGTAAGGGTGTATCTTTATATAACCTGCTGAGATACACTTATCAATCACAACTTGATATGTGACAAGTTGTAGCACAAAGTTGTGCCAAAGGTTATGTCCCTACCACAGTGACAAAGCCAAAAATTCATGTCGGGGGCAAGATTAAAAGACAATATTGAAAGTAAAAAATTAATCTAAAAAATTTAATCAATATTAATAACAAAATAAATAAACAACTATATGATAATGTAATTGTCATATAGAATCTAACATAAAATGTAAACTTTAATTTATTTTTTCACCTAGCTTATTTTACTCAATTGCCCTCGATGATTTTTCATATTTTGAAACCGTTGCATGATTTCTTCACACTCAGTAGTCTTGAATACATCTTCTCAATATATGTGACTAAGCAATCATTCATTCACTAATCCCTTATTCGAAATTATTACCCAGTAAGTTTTATGCTAATACTGATTTCTATTATGTGTAGGGGTAGCCAAGTTGTTATTTTTTATTTTGTTTAATTGTTACCAAGTGGGACCCACGGCTTTATATAATAGTTGTAGACTTGTAGTACATTTTTGTATAGTCCATCAAGTTTTTGTGTTCAGACTGCTATTCAATGAACCAATGTAGATTTTTTTTTTTTTTTTTTTTTAATAATTACTAAGTGAGGCCCATTAGTTTTATATATAGAATTGTACTAGGAGTAGAGGTCTACTACTACTACTAGGTACCTTAGGAAGGTAATTCACTGAATTGAGATTTTTTTTTTTTTTTTTAATCTTTTGTGTAAGGGCCAAATAAGGTATTTAATGTCATTATAATATTATTAAGGCAAAAATGTAAAACTGACTCTTTAACTTTCAATATTTTTCATTTCAGTCCTTTAACTTTCAGTTTTGTCAATTCAGTCCTCTAACTTTTGATTTTTGTCAATTTAAGGCTTCGTTACAACTCAGTTAGTGTTACCATTAGATATGTTTGAAACGACGCCGTTTTGCTTTTGCTTTTTATTTTTTTATTTTTTTATTTTTTTATTTTTATAATTTGGAATTAAAATAAAATAAGAAAAATCTAAAAATAAAAAATAAAAAAATTAAGGGAATGACGATCTTTGAATGCACCCGGTTTCCACAAACCCCTTTGACGAGCTCGCACCCGAACTCGAACCCGAACCTGACACCATTGACGGGTCATCTACACTATAACCCGAGGTCATGGATAATATCTCGACAGCTTTCTTAGGATCGTCACTAGCTTGGCGGAGGGCCGAAATGACGTTGTCTAGAGAAGCCAAAGATAAAGCCCCCGCTAAGGCCTTGAAGATCTTACTCTATTCATCTTCTTCGGTAGTCGGAACAACGCCGCCTTTCTCGCTGGCAACGGGATTAGAGACTCGAGGCCTCCTTTTCTTCTACCTCGTGTTCTTCATCTGCGTATCAGAATGGAAGATCAATGGCCGAGATTCAACGATCGTGGTGAGGATTCTAATTTCCTTCCTTTTTTTTTTTCCAAATTTTTCTTATTTTATTTTTATTCCGAATTTAAAATTAAAAAAAGAAAAGAAAAGAAAAAAAAGACCAAAACAGCATTGTGTCAAGCATATCTAACGGCAACAGTAACTGAGTTGTAACGAAACCTTGAATTGACAAAAATTGAAAGTTAGAGGATTGAATTGACAAAACTAAAAGTTATAGGACTGAAATGAAAAACAATGAAAGTTAGAGCGTAAGTTTTGTATTTTTGCCCCCTCTCCCTCCGCCCCTGCCCTAGCCTAGCATAATTCATGTTTGTCTCAGTAGAATATTGTCAAATTAGACCTCAAGTGACTTACTCGTCATTGACGCCATGCATTTCACGTACTTATTATGTTGGGAAAACAATAAAACAAAACAAAATGTGTTCGAACTTCAAAGCAAATCGGTTGGAACATAATAAAGTTATACTTATAAGTTGAATATATAGTAAAGATTAAAGGCATTTTTGTCTCTACGTAGAATACAAATGTGGGCTTACTTTCGTAATCCCAAAAGTCAAAACAGTTGAAATAAAATAAGGAATAAGGATGTTTGGTTGGAAGGAGGGCGGAATAAAAAATGTAATTTCTACCGGAAAGTTTTCTTCCTAAAATGAGAAGAAAATTGAGAGTAGATGAGGTGGGAAGAAAACATGTGCATTTGGATTGATCAAAATGCATGTGCAAAGTGCACATGGGCATTACTCTTGACTTTTTTTTTTTTTTTGTTGCTTTTTCTATTTTGTCCGGTTTTCTTTTTTGTCCACTTGTATATACACAAATATTTTTTTCTAGAAAAATATGTTACTTTTTTGTTTTATTTAATAGGGACATAATTTTAAGTTTATACATATTTCACTTTTCTATTCTCTCATTTTTCTTCTCAACCAAATAAATAAGTTTTACATTTCTTTATTTTTTCATCCTTCTAACTAAACACAAACAGGAGAAAACTAAATTTTTTCTATTCTTCTATTTTTCTACTCCCACTTTTTACTTCAAAATGATTGCTCTTATCATTAGGCTAAGACATTGATCGATTTTTGGTGTACGTGAAACATAAACCTAAAATATCTTATTTAACAACAAAAGACCTTATCAGTTAAGTTAACTAAAAAACATCCAAATCTCAAATCTCTTTAAGTAGCTAGCATGTTTGTTTTTGTAGGCTCATCTTTGTAGTAATAATATGTATAAGAATATATATATATATATATATATATTATAGAACATTGATTTATATTGAACCTTTTTTTTTATAAGAGATTTATATTAGATCTAGAGGTGGAAATAAACCCTTAAGTGAATGTCATAATTGTTATCTACAAATTTGTAATTAGTGTGTTCAGTTTAAGCAAAATTATCACTTAAAACTTAATTTTCATATTCAATTCTCAAAATTTGTGGGTCCCACCAATACAAGTGTTGTTTGGTTTAATTCTCTCTTCATTCAGTTCTTATCATTCATAACTCAATATATTGAGAATGGTTGATGAGACTTGAGAAGTATTTGTCTGATGTTGAGTCATGAGTTCAATGGCATTTTGGAAATAAAACATGAGTTATGGGACCTAGCGGCCAGTGTTCTCTCTCTCTCTCTCTCAAGCTGGTGGTTCTTTTTTCTTTTTTTTTTTTCTTTTTTTTTTTTTCGTCTCTTTCTTCCTTTCTTAAAAGAAAGAGTTCACATTACACATGCACACAAAATACAACACAACTGGAAATCAACTACCGGAAACACCACACTATCAGGACTACCACACATGACAACTGGTAAGTTAACAACCATTAGGTACAGGGCGAAGCACAAAACAGGTTTGTGAGAAACCCATCATGAATAGGTATAGACAATTCAACAGGAATGTGGGGCATGTATCATATAAGATGATCTGTCTCTCATTTAGAGATGTTCCCCGCTTCGCCAAAAGATTGGCATGCACATGAATTTGCTTTTCTCCATATATGTCTAGGATGGACCTGCCATTGCCGACCTAGAAGAGACCTGCAATCCAAAACCAATTCAACTTCCCTTTATTATTGTGCATGACTAGATATTCAGTTGTGAATGTGATGAAATATATTTAGCAATTATTATTTTATTTTATTTTTTTGTGTGTTTCTTTTGTGATATATATATATATATATATATATATATATATATATATAAAAAGAGTTTTGATTGAAGAAGTAAAATAAAAAGTGTTAGCATTTAAAAGATATTAAGAAAATTTGATAATAGGATCTCAATAATAATTTATTGTTTACTTCACCAACCATACTCATTTCGAACATTGCCTTCATTTCATCTGCAAAAGAATGAGCAAGAAAGTCATTCATAGCATCAAAAACAATATCATCAACATAAATTTGAGCTACAACAAAACTATTTTTATCCTTTCTTATGAAGAGAGTAGTATCTGCAGGTCCTCTTTTGAATCCATTCTCAGTGAGATATGCAGTCAATCTATCATACCAAACTTGTGGAGCTTGTTTCAAACCATAGAGGGCTCTCTTCAACTTATAAACATCATCCGGTCTGTGAGGATCAACAAAACCCTTCGGTTGTTCGACATATACCTCTTCTTGTAACATTCCATTCAAGAAAGTACTCTTGACATCCATTTGACATAGCTTGAAATTCAAATGACTAGCTATAATCAAAAGTATCCTAATGGATTCCAATCTTGCTATCGGTGCAAAGGTCTCATCAAAATCAATCCCTTCCACTTGTGTGTAACCTTGAGCAACAAGTCTAGATTTACTCCTGATAATAGTGCCATGTTCATTTGACTTGTTCTTAAAGATCCATTTAGTTCCAATCACATTTACTCCCTTTTGTCTAGGAACTGATTCCCATATATCATTTCGAACAAATTGATGAAGTTATTCATGCATAGAATTAACCCAATCAGCATCTTGAAGTGCTTCATCTACTTTCTTCGGTTCAAATTGCGATAGATAGCATGAGTGAGTAATTACACTTAAGGCTTTTGGATCTTAATCTCATGTTATCATTCAAACTTCCCAATATATTTGTGGTAGGATGATTTAGCCTTACTCTAGAGGATGGACCTTTAACTAGAGATGTGGAGGTACCTTTTTGTTCTAATGAAGGACTAAACTCATGTTGTGCTTGTTAAGTCTCATGAACTAGTGTAGATGGTTCTAGACTTGATGGCACAGAAACTGCATCATTCAGCACCATTAACTCTTCATCACTATGCTTCCCCACATAATCAACAGGAAGTGAGTCATCAACCTCTATAGGCTTATCTTGAATCAGAGCAGTGTTTTCTGAATGTGCTTCTGAACATACTTCATCATTGATCACAGCATTTGAAGATTCCATGACTGTTTTTGTTTTCAGATTATACACTCTTTATGCTCTACTAGTGGAGCATCCCAGAAAATATCCCTTGTCACTCTTTACATCAAACTTTTCTAGGTTCTCTCTATCACGTAGAATGTAACAATCACTACCAAATATCTTGAAATATTTAACAACATGCTTCTTTCCTCTCTAGATCATAAGGAGTTTTCTTGGAATTAGGTTTGAAATACACCCAGTTAAGTGTATGACAAGTAGTGTTAACTGCTTCTCCCCAGAAGGATTTGGGCAACTTTTTATTGTGTAGCATGACACGTGCCATCTCCTAAACCCTATTCTTCTGTTCCACTATTCCATTCTGTTGAGGTGCCTTGGATGAAGAGAACTCTTGATGTGTACCTTGATCATTGTAGAAGGTAGCCAGCTTAATATTCTCAAATTCTTTTCCATGGTCACTTCTGATTCTGGGTATCACAGTATCTTTCTCAACCTACAATTTCTTGCATAAATATATCATCTTCTCAGGAGCCTCAGCTTTATCTTTCATAAGCACAACCCAAATATATCTAGTAAAGTCATCCACAACAACTAGAATATACTTCTTCCCACCTAAACTCTAAACTCTAAACTCTGGCAAGGCCCATAAGATCAATGTGCAATAACTCTAGAGGTTTTAAAGTTTAAACACTAGCTACAGACGGATGTTTGGATTTCTCTTATTTACCTATCTGACATGGTCCACATATGCACTTATCTATCTTCTCAAACTTAGGTAAACCAATAACTGCATCACATTTGGAAATTTCTCTAATTGTTAATGACTTGCAAGCCCCAACCATTGATGCCACAAGTCAACTTGATCGATCATTGCATTAACCATTGATGCCACAAGTCAACTTGATCGATCATTGCATTAAAGCACTTGTTGCTTATGCTTGGTGTTAAATCATAACAGTTGTTAGCTGTCCTTACACCAACACACATACAATCACCTCCTCCATCAAGTATCTCACATTCATACTTAGTGTAGAGAACGTTCAATCCATTGTCACAAATCTAACTGATGCTGAGTAAGTTGGCTTTCAATCCATCAATATACCAAACATCTTCAAAGATTGGCAACCCTGGAATGTCCACAATTCCAATGCCTCTGATCATAGATTTGCTTCCATCTCCAAAAGTGACTGTCCCAATCTTTCCTTCAAAAAGAGTCTTGAATAAACCTTTGTTTCCTATCATATGCTTGGAACAACCACTATCCAAATATCAAAGACAAGAATCACATGCCTTTAAGGTGGTTAAAGCAGTATAACACAAATAATTATTACCACATGTGATAAGACCAAGAAGCTCAAGGAAAGATTTAGCAAAAGCAACAAAAGACAAAACCAACAAGTAAGCAAGTTGACAAATAAGCAGAAAGATTTTCCAAGAATCCATGACAATAGGGGTCAAGGATTAGCTCAGAGATCAAAAGATCTACAACAAGAGAGCAACCCGCTCTGATACCACTTGTATGTTTTTAGACCCCTTAAAACATAACTAAATTAATCTATTAAATTAGCCAAGTGATTACTTAATCCAAATTTCAGATCTAGATTAACACAATCATATAATCGTATCAATATAAAGTGCAGAATATAAATAATACAAAGATATGATGACCTAGGAAACCACACCGGTAAAAACCTGGGGAGAATTTAACCTAGCTATCCTCAAGGTGAACTTGAATCCGCTATGAAAGAATTGAAGTTTTACAATAGCCACTTAGACCACTAACATCCTATTACTACCCACTAGTAGAAACTTACTAACACGACCACGTGCAAGCTCCAAGACCAAGGACTCCTTTCTTGGATTCTCCAGCAAATATAAGCACACACGCTTGTGTTTCTTTAAACTCTTTAATGCAGCAACTGAATTGATCATCAAGTTCTTGACATAGTCTTGAATCTTGAAACCCTAAGATGTGTGAAGGCAACCACCTCTTGATCTCACAAAAGGTTCACACACATAACAAAATGGACAACCAAAAACATGGCTAGGGTTTTCCCTTTTATACTTAAGACAAAACATAAAACCTTACACGTCAAACGGGCTTAGGCTGAGTTGGAAAAATTCTGTAGAAAAACGTTCTGCCCGAGTTTCAATTGATCATGTCTAATTCTAGATCGATTGAGCCTGACAGAATCGCACAATAAATTCTGCAGTAATTTGATTCCAACTTTACATAAAACGCATAATACTTTGAGCAAGTCTAAACAAGACTAAAACCTGTTTTGATTATGGTTTGCCAACAATAAGAATTAAAGTTCTAATACATTAGTTCCTAATCATTGGAACCTAACAAAGTGACAAGTTGTTGTTGATAGAATAAAATGTGTTGTCAATTGTTGGCCCAGATGCAAACGAGTTAGGTGCTAACTAAGAACAATAAGTTTAAAGACACAAATCATTTGAGAAAAACATTCACAACTATTAAAGTGACAAGTTGTTATTGATAGAATAAAATGTGTTGTCAATTGTTGGCCCAGACGCAAATGAGTCAAAACTTGTCAACTTAACTTTTATGAAAAATAGTGGAAATTGTTGTGTTTGTATGTAGAGGAATCATTCTCGTACTGGAGGCTATACCGATTTGGCCAGTGAAACGATATGTTTTGGTACTAGTCAATATTAGTGTACCATTTCGGATTGAAAGCTATTATAAATAAATAATAATAATAACAATAAAACTTTACCTCAATTCAGAAAAAAAATTATTCATGGTTTTAGACTTTAGCATCAACTTAAAAAAAAAATAAAAAAAAAAACCTCAATATAAAAATAAAAGTACGCAACAAACAATTAAGCTTTCTATTTTATATATATTTCTATTAGTTGATGCCAAAGTTTAAAATCATGAATAATTTTATGAAAAATAGTGGAAATTGTTGTGTTTGTATGTAGAGGAATCATTCTCGTACTGGAGGCTATACCGATTTGGCCAGTGAAACGATATGTTTTGGTACTAGTCAATATTAGTGTACCATTTCGGATTGAAAGCTATTATAAATAAATAATAATAATAACAATAAAACTTTACCTCAATTCAGAAAAAAAATTATTCATGGTTTTAGACTTTAGCATCAACTTAAAAAAAAAATAAAAAAAAAAACCTCAATATAAAAATAAAAGTACGCAACAAACAATTAAGCTTTCTATTTTATATATATTTCTATTAGTTGATGCCAAAGTTTAAAATCATGAATAATTTGTTCTGAATTGAGGTAATGTTTTATGGTAAAATTTTATTTTTATTTTATATATATATATATATATATATAAACACAATATAAAACAAAAGTATGCAATGAACAATTAAGTTTTCTGTTTTTTATATTGTATTTTTTTCTTTTAGTTGATGCTAAAGTCTAAAATCATGAATAATTTATTCTGAATTTAGGTAATGTTTTATGGTAAACTTTTAGACTCTGGCATCAACTAAAAGAAAAGAAAAGGAAAAAAAAAAAAAACACATAAACATACTAAGGGTGTGTTTGGATACCGCTTATTTTGCTGAAATTGAAAAATTATTGCTGAAAGTACTGTAGAGAAAGGTAAAAGTTAGTTGAAATAATATAGTGGGGTCATGAATAGTGCCAAAAAAGTGTAGTGAAGCCCATAAATAGTAGCAAAAATAAGCTAAATAGTAAAACAATTTTAATTTTTTCACCTAAACCAAACACACACTAAGAAAACAAATAATACAAATAAGTTAACACAAGTAACATAACATCATCTACTCCCATCCTTCAGAAGGATCTAAAGTCATTTGAGCATTAACAAAATTCATATATTGGGCACAAAAGAAGAATGTGGAAAATAAATTACAGCAAAAATTTAGAACAAAATTTTACCTATTTTAGACTTTAGCTTTTGCTTAGAGAGACCGAGAGAGTGAGAGATAGAGAGATCAAGAGAGTGAGAGAGATAGCGTGAGATTTTGAGAAAGAAACAGAGGTTGGGTACGTTAGGTTAGATTTAGGAAATGAAATTACCATTTTTTCCTTACAAAAATTCAAAAATTACAAAACTAAAAAAAAAAAAAAAAAAAAAATTTTTTTTTGGCTGATATGCCCAATATTGGCTGAAATGCTCAAAATTGGCTAGTACGGATAGTATTTAAACCAATATGAAACATTGGCTTTTTGGTATTGGTGCACGTACCAGAATGGTACATACCGGCCATACCAGCCATTATAATACGATATCCTCTTCCTTAGTTTGTATTATTATTCAAATATAGTAGGTTTGGTTGAAAGGGTGTGGGTTTGGAAGATTTCATTTTGGGCTAAATGGTGTTTAGATCAGATTGGGATGTTTTAGTCACTCTTGAGAAGAACAAGGTTTGGAGAAGTTCAATGGTCTTTTGTGTTGTAAAATGGGTCCTTTCCCAAGATTCACTACTGTATGCTGTTAGGTCCCTTTTAAGCTCACCTCAATTTATAATTCTTTCATTGAAAGGATGGAGATTGGAGACACCCATGGCAAGTTGGAAGAAGCAGTCTTTGTGGTAGGCTTACTTTAGTGTAATGTTAATAGGTGCCCTTAAGGCAATTGTTAATAAATCATTTTAGAAAACTGTTGATATCATTTTCTTGGGAAATATAGAAATTTGCCAAAACAATTAATTATTTTTTTTCCACAAGCTTTTTGAAAATATTTCCTAAACTAATGCCCTTAGGACATCTAAGAGTATATACATCTAAGAGAATCTCTAGCAGCTTAGCTAAATTTTCATCTCATTTGGAGAATAAATGGTTTTATCTACTTACTATTTCAAATATATTTTCCAATAGATGCTCTATCTTTTGGCTATCCCCATTTAAATATTATTTCTTTACTATTTTATTATTATTATTATTAAATTTACCAAAATCTGATACACTTTATCATTCAACAAACACCGAAATCACTTTTGCATTTTCATCAATTAACAACACTCACATCTCTTCTACCCAATTTTTACCAACCATATGGATTCAAAGCTTTCTCTTGCTAAGATTTTATCGATCTATAACATCCACATCTTTTATTAGAAAGAAAAGACCCAAATCTTGAGAGAGAGAGAGAGAGAGAGGTTTAAAGGAAGCTAACATGATATAAACAAATAGTGAAGTAAATGGTTTTTAGAAGTTGATGAAGAAAGTCCTATATGAAAAAGCTATTAATTAAATGTTAATAGTAAAATTAAAATATAATTTAGAATGGTTCCCATTGGTATTGTATAGGCACCAATTTAGTAGGATGCATGTTTATTGAAAAAAGAAAAACACAAAACACAAAACATAATGTATGTTGGCTACTTGTTTTGTTATTTGTCCCCAAAAAAAAAAAAAAAAAAAAAAAAATACAAAAAAACAAAAACAAAAACAAGAAGTTGATATGTACAAAACGTAAGTTGCATATTTTGTTAAAACACTTATTATTACTTTATCTAAATTAGTTGATAATAACAAATAAGTTGTAATTTTTATTAAAATAAATAATAATTAGAGCAAGGCTAAAATAAATAAGAATTAAAGTAAGCTTAAGTAAAATGAATAATCTTGAAGTAAGTAACAGTAGATACTTAACAAAAGATTACAATAAAAGCTTAAAGTTAATAAGCTTAAAATAAAGCACTCACTGGAAGTGATAGTAAAAGATGATTTTCATGAGCAGGAATTGGGAAAGATTACAAGTTTTGGACACTCTAGAGGTAGCCTAAAGACTAAAGGGAAATTTTAAAGCTAGTAAGAAAAATAATTTATGAATACAACTTGAAAGGGATAGCTCTTTTATACTTAAAATAAACACTATTTACATAGGGGGGAGCTGGATCTTGCCTTAAAAACACTATTTGAGATCTTGACTCAAAATTTTCCCTTTTTTTATTAAAATAACTAAAAAAAAAAAAAAGCATAAAAACAAACAAACAAACAAAGTATCAAAAACTAGACTAACACAAACCATAACACAAACCATTCATGAGATCAGGAAAGTTAAGGAATCACTTGGAATCTTTTTCCTTACAGATGGGAGACCTGTATGGGGAATCTTTCTTTTGCATGAACCTTTATTCAAATGGATAAGGAGAGTTGAATCTATTGAAATTAGAGAGTAACATGACAATCTTAAGAAGTTCTCCAAGAGGGGCTAAGGAAAGTTGGAATTGATTTTGGTTTCCAAAAGATAACACACTATTGCTTTGTTGAGTGGCTAACCACTTATTACAATTTGGATGAGTGTGCCCAGAAACTCCACAATAATGGTAGAAGTAAGGCTTCTTTGGTTGAGACTTCTTAGTGGTGGAGCGATGATTATTTTGCCTAGTCTCTTTCTTACCAACCTTAGGGGGTGCTCTTAGAATGGATTTTTCCCTTATCATTTTTATCCTCACTCACATTTTTAGTCTTAGGATTAGTTACCTAAGAGTTATCATTATCAGCAGAGGGAAGAAAAATAAATCTATTTAAAGCATTTGAAGAGGTACTGCAAGAAGAGAGAGAATGATCATACCCAAGACCTATTTTGTCAGATGTAGACTTTTGGAATTTATGCAATTCATCCAATTTGGCACTTGAAGTCCTTTTCAATTGTGCCCTTTTACGTTTTTAGACCCTTAAACACAAATAGATTAACCTAGTTATTTAGCCAAGTGATTAAACCTAGTTATTTAGCCAAGTGATTAACTTAAGTAAATTATTCAAATCTAGATCAACACAAGTAAATCATATCATTGAAACAATGCAGAAAATAAAGAACACAACGATATGATAACCTAGGAAAACCAAATCAGTAAAAAACCTAGAGAGGATTTAACCTAGATATCCTCAAGGTAAAATAGATCCACGATGAAAGAATTAAAATTTTACAATAGCGACTTAGACCACTAACATCCTATTGCTACCTTGAGTAGAAAACTTACTACCATGACCACGTGACAGCTTCGAGTCCACGGACTACTTCTTTCTTGGATTCACAGCAACCATAAGTACTCCCCCTTGTGTTTTTCTTTAAGCTCTTTATACAGCAATTGAAACGAAGCTCTCGACATCAATCTTGATCTTGATAACCCTAAATATATATGAAAGAAAACACCTCTAGATCACAAGAGATTCACACACACACAGCATAAACAACAATAATAAAACATGGCTAGGGTTTTTACTTTTATGCTTAAAGCAAAACATAAAACCCTACATATCATATAGGCTTGGGCTTGAGTTGGAAAATTTTGTAGAAAAACAATCTACACGAGCTTCGATTGATCGAGTCTAATTTTTGATTGATCGAGCATTGTAGATTTATATAATAAATCCTACAGTACACTCGATTCCAACTTTACACAACAACACACTTTTAGCAGCCTAAATCTAGACTAAATGTTTTGATCATGGTTTGCCAACATTACACATTGAAGTTTTAATATATTAGTTCCTAATTCCTTAGAACCTAATAGCCCTTACTTGAAACAGTTCAGTATCTAGTTTCTTGGTCTTTTCAGCAAGAAAGTTGCTCACAAATCTTAGTGCTCTGATAGTTTAACCTTGGTGGAGATTTCCTCTCGTTCCAACTCCACCAGGCTTTCTCATAGCTAACTTGTATAGCTTCTCATGCTTCTTAGAGACCTTTTACAACTTAGAGTAGGTAGTGTGGATGTCGTCTTGTTCATCCATCTTCGTAAACTCTGATTCCATCAACTCTTCTTCCTCATCAATTAGTTCTACTGCTTTCTCAAGGGATTCAACAGTAGCTGTGAAAGCACTCACTATCTCATCTTGATCACTATCATCAGAATCTGCTTCTAGTTTTGTATCACTTAAAGTGGTAGCTAGGGCTTTGCTTTTGCCAATGGATTTGAGATATGTGGGACATTCTTACTTCGTGGCTCCAAATCCTTGACATCTGTAGCACTTTAACCTAGCAAGAACATTGTCGCTTTAAGCAGCATCCTTGAATTTTCTCTAGCCTTTGTCTTGGGACTTGAACTGAAAGAATCTAAACTGTTTGTGATCCTTGTCACTTGCTTTGACGTTCACATTTTTGATGAACTTCTTGAATTTTCTAGTGATATAAGATTTGAACTTAGAATCCTCATCTTCAGATGACTCATCATTATCATCATTCTTAACCTTCAAAGCCATGTTCTTGCCTTTGCTACCCTTGTCAACCCTTGCTAACCCTAGTTCATAGGTTTGCAAATTACCAATTAGCTTTATCAAAGGAATAGAGTCATGATCTTTTGATTCTTCTGTGGCAGTGACCTTGGCATGGAATCTTTCTAGAAAACATCTGAGAATGTTCCTAATAATCTTAGGCTCCAAAATTTGTTCTCCAAGATTGAAGGCAAAATTCATTATGTCCTTGAGCTTGGCATAGAATTCATCAAATGAATCATCCTCATCCATCCTTATTTACTCAAAACTAGTAGTGAGACTTTGGAGCTTGGAGTTTTTAACAGCTTTTGTGCCCTCGTAGTTATTCTGAAGAGTAGTCCATGCTTCCTTTGCATTGTCAGTGGAAGAAATCTTATTGAATTCTTCATTGGTTATAGCACTAAACAAAGCATTAAGTGCTCTAATATTAAAATTTTAGCTTTGATCTTTGTATCATCCCATGATGCTGGTGGCTCTTCAGGTTTGTTCCAACCTACATAGTTAGTACTATCAAATAATGGAGGAATAATCAAGGATTTTCCACAATCCATGACAACATGGGTCAATGGATCACACAATAACGATTAAAACCTAATCAAAGTGTGCTTGCTTTGATACCACTTGTTGGATTAAGATGGCTTGACCTTGGTTAATTAAAAGCATAAAATGCCTCATAGACTTACTCTGAAAACAAAACCAAAAAAAAAAAAAATCCTAACTACTTTTAGCCCACATGGACCTTTCTATTTTCATTATATTTCTATAAAGCATTGTAGACCCTTTGTGTAAAATAAAATTCTTTGATAATCATATTTATTTTATCCTAGCTAATTAAGAACATGCAAAAGTCCTTTGCAAATAGGGGTACACTATTCATAAAAACCCTACATTTGGTGAGCCATTTTTCGAAGTATTTTATGACATGCTGCAATTACATCTAAATATGAATCTTATTGTAGAAACATCTAAATCATTTTTTCTATTTATTTATCCACTCGTCTCTCCCTCAACCTTCTTCTCTCTCACTCCAAAGTTCTCTCATGTTTGGGTTATTGTGGTCAGATTTAGGTCATCATTCTAGGTCGTCATTTTAGATCTAGGTGATAGTCACAGTTATTTTTGGCTAGGGTGGATTGTTAGTATTGGTGTTGTTGGGTTTGGTTTTGGTGGTTATCATGGCTAGGGTGGATTGTCAATGTATGTCGTGGCAATAGTAATAATTGAAAACAATATTATGAACATTTTTTATATAAATCTTCGTACTTTATTATTTATATAAAAATTTTAATGGAAGAGAATAAATGTTGTGAAAATAAACTCACTTACACAAGATTAAAGTAGAGAAAAGAAAAAAAGACAAAGGAAATTTATGTGGTTTAGCAATTTGCTTATGTCCATAGACAACGACAAAGAAAGTTTCATTATAACATAAGGAGATTACAAAAGTAGCACACAAACATTCTCACAAGTCTGAAACACCAAATATACACTTGGCTCTCTCTCACAAAGAATAAAGAACACCATATTGTATTTGCTAAGTCTATTTTGTGGCTACTTCTTTCTCTAAATGTAAATTAAGAATATTCCATTAAGAATAAAGAACACCATATTCACAACTTCACCCCAACGGACCCTAAAAACCCAGCATTCAGTCTTATGCACATAAATATTCCACCAAGTGTTCTATTAAGCCTTTCAGCTCTTCCATTTTGTTAAGACGTTCTTGGTACTATAAAGTGCCTCCTGATGCCATGCTTTTCACAAAACCTCAAAAACTCATTATTTGTGTACTAAGAGGCCATTTGGATTGCGCATTTTAGTTTCAGTTTCAGTTTTTTTTTTTTTTTCTTCAATGCATGAATAGTAAAATCACATGAAGTTACTGTGTAGAGACAAAAATTACTGTTCACGCACTGTAGCAGCACTGTTCATGAATTAAAAAATATTAAAAATGGGTCCTACGATACTATTCACACATTTAAAAATTATTTTGCTACAGTTTTCAGTTTTCAGTTTTAGCAACAATAAGTTCAATCCAAACGGACCCTAAGTGTCATTATCAGTTTTAAGGCACTTGACCTTCCTTCCACTTCAATGTTACATTTTTTGAACTTCAATGTCATTATTCTTGGTTTTCCACTTCAATGATACACTTCTTAAACTTTGCAAAGGCATTAAACTTGCTCTTCAAGAAGTAAACTCAAACGTTCCTAGAATAGTCATCAATGAAACTCATATAATACTGAGATCCATCTTTAGAGATAACCTTGCCAGTCCCAAAATATCATAATGAAAAGAATCCAGAATTCCCACTGTATTGTGTGGGAAAGTTTCGAATTGCACTTTACACCGCTTTCCCATAAGGAAATATTTATAGAAATCTAATTTACATGACTTACTCCAACCAATAGATTTCTTTTCTACAATTCCCTCATACCACGCTCACCTCTATACCCTAATCACTTATGCCACAAGAGTGTATCATCTTGCTCAGATTTAGTAATTGCAGCAGCTTGACCTACAATGGTGCTGCCAAAAAATCTATAGACATTACCATCTACTTTTTTTTCTCTTCATCATAATTCATAACCATAGCACCCTTTGATATCTTCAATATCTCATTTTCAGATTTATAGATAAAGCCATTTTCAGATTTGGAACATACTTACATCCTATAATGTCCTCACGACATTATCAAACATCTTAATTTTAATTGTTGTTATTCTAACAACTATGCAAATAAAACTGTTTCCCATTAGAATAGAACCACAATTAACTAACCTATAATTGTCAAACTAGTCCCTATGAGGAGTCACATGTAACGAATATGCTTAATCCAAAACCCAAGAATTGATCAAACAGTTAGATTTTATGAAATAGAACACAAGTCTCCATCTGAATTTGCATCTACTACCACTACATTAGTAGATCTTAAGGACCCTTCCTTGTCTTTATCATTTTCTCTTTTCCACTCTAAACAATTTCGTCATATAGTCCTTTCTTTTTGCATTTATATCACTTCACTATCTTACCCTTGGATTAGAATATACTATGTCCCCTGGTAGAACCATTATTCTTGTCTTTCTCCCTTCCATAATCTTGATTACCCTTTACCATGAGCCCTTCACCAGAACTTTTACCCGAATTTTGTTTATAATGGTAGTTATCCTTATGAAAGACCACTCCCCCTAGACCGTTTTATAGAGTGTTGGGCCAAACCCATGTGAATGGGTGAAGTCGTGTTATTATCTCTCAAAATGGAGGTTCGACTAGTTATATTTTCCCCTTTAGATTAAGGGTTGTACAATGGAGTTGCCACTTATTTAATTATTGGAATAAATAAGAAAACCAAAATTGAAAAATTCCTCATTTCATTTATTTGAAATTGAATTTACATTAATCATAGGAAATTACATGGCTTTGGTCCTAGATACAATCTAAGATAAAGTACATGGCTTTGTTTCCTAGTTACAATCTAAAAATCGAAAATTACATAGATAAGAATTTAATCTACTAACTCTTGATTTAAGTTCGGAGGCTATGTTACAAGGTGGGAAGGTATTAGGCGCCCACCTTACCCGATCAAACTGGTTTTTTATATTATGGTGGCCAACATTCATATCACATCATCTAATATGTTATCAATCAATTTGCATGTTGAATTTAAAATGTATGCATGTGATAAATCCTAATTTAATTTATTAAACATTTCATTTGGATTGAAAAATAAAATCTAGTGTATATGTGTGGATGGTGATATTCTAGATTTAAGAATTTAAAAAAATTCTTAAAAAAATATATTTTTCATATTTTTAATGTGGATTTAAGATCGAAATTAGTGTGATGTATGAACATGTGATGAACAACCAAGAACATGTGAAGAACATATAAGAACAATTAAAAACATTCGAACACATTCAAAGGAATTTAAATGATTATTATCATGCTTTAATCTTAAACTCTCATCATGGCAACACAAAAAACAATTAGGGAAAAGGATTATACCTTCATGCAAGATCCATATGGTGGAAGAGGAGACTCTTGAGGGATGTCTTAAGAGCAGAGAAAAAGAAGAGTTAGGAGAGGAAGAGTGAGTCTTACTCAATACCTTGAGTCTCAAGAAGACCAAGATATAACAAGACTACTTAACTTCCTAGAACTCAAGATAAGATCAGAGAGGGTTTTTTTTTTTTTTTTTTGTTTGTCATTGGAATGAAGGAGGGGTAGAGTTTATATAGTAGTGGTAAAGGAAATATGAATGGAAGACTATTTAATGAGAGTTGACTTCATTTTAGCCTTGGGGAAAATCTAGTGCATTAAATAGAGAGATTGGTAGGAGTGAGAAGTAAGCTAAAATTCGGTTTTCCCGTAGCTATTGTAATAGCCTGTAAAGCCAATTTCAAAAACTCATATCTGATTCAATTCTGATCGGAATTGTCTCGTTCTTGTACTCAAATTGAAGCCCCAGATGTCTAGTTTTTGAGAAAATTAACCTCATTCACAGATTCAAAGTATTTTGAGAGATATCGATAAAATGGTGAGCAGAGATCATTTGTTAGAAAATGGTTTCAGTACAATTAACATTAATAGGTCCCAAGTTAGCTCCCAATTAACATTAAATGGCTTCAATCACTCCCATTTCTAACTTAATTGGTTCCGAATTTACTCTAATTAAAAGATAATTTCACAAATTATTCATTGAATAATTATTATTCAACTATCTAATTAATTAGGTATATGCAACCTCACCATAAAATGTAGTCCTAATCAATCAAATTATGACACATCATTGATCTCAAATTTATTACACTTATAATCAATTGAAATCAATTGTTCATAATCACATATAGGCGGACTCAATTGTGATAGTATATCTCAGCCATTAAAATTTGATTTGATGATAACTTTCAATCTGTTGGTTCGATTAGGGCTTATGACTAGTCGATTTAATCATTACAACATCAAGATCATTTTGGTAAAATGAGATTAAACATCTAATGGCCAGAATCAAGATGCATATTTCTAAGGAAAAATTACCCTTTTACCCTCTAGGTGAGGTTAAATGTGAGTTGCAAAATGAGGTGTCAACAATCCTTCAAGAGTTTTAAGATCTCTTTAAATTCCAAAGTCTCCTTCCCTTAACATAGAATTGTAACCAAATGTTCGTAGGAAGTCAGAAATGAGGTCAAAAGCATCATCACATTATCTTCATCATTGAATTTTATATTGATCCTCAACATGTCACTGATAACTTGGTTGAACTCATTGATATGCTTTGCCAAATCCGCACACTCTACCATCTTAAGCCCATAAAGTTTCTGCTTAAGTTTCAATTTATTTGTGAGGGACTTGGACATATATTGGCTCTTCAACTTGAATGATATAGTAGCAGTTGACATCTCGACCATGACATTGTACATAAGCTCATTTGCCGAACATAGTCGCTTTGTACTCACCATTTTCATCTCGAGTTCTACCCACTCATCATCGGTCATCTTCTCTAGTTTCTTTGTTTTCCATACAAAGCCTTCACCAAGCTTTGTTGTACCAACATTTCTTTCACCATTCTCTGCCATAACCCGAAGTTACCAATCTAAATTACATCTACCTTGGAAATAGAAGCATTAATCTCCATTAGATTAACAAACCTAAAGCTTTGATACCAATTTTTGTGAAAATAAACCCATTTATGTAAGATTAGATAAGAGAGAAGAAAAATAGACACATCAAAATTAACTATGTCTACCTTGGCAATAGAAGCATTAACCTTTACTAAATCAACCAACCTAGTCTCTAATATCAATTTTTGTGAAAATAAACTCACATAAGATTAAAGAAGAGAGAAGAAAAATAGACATATGGAATTTACGTGGTTTGGCAATTTGCCTACATCCACAAGCAGTAACAGAGAAAGTTCCACTATAAAATAAAGATATTACAATAGTAGCATGCAAACACTCTCACAAGACCTAAACTCCAAATACACCCTCAACTCTCTCACACGAAAAATAAAGAACACCCTATTGTATTTACTAAGACTATTGTACGTGACTAACTCCAACAAATTTATTGATTGTTGTTGGCTACAAAGTTCTTTACTTCATCAACAATGAAGATCAGGAAGTACTTGGTTACAAAGTCTTAAGGCCCAAAAACGCAATAGCTTCTTATAGAGAATATATGCTCTTGGTCTTTGTTTTTGTGTATGACGGCTTTCAAAATAAGTCTTATATATGACTAGGGTTGTAAGAAAAGAAACCATAATCAAACAAGTCATCATGGGCCGAACTTCAGATTTGGAAATTCTGAAATCTTAATTCTCGATAGATTGAGCTTGTGCTGAGCTTGTGTCGAGTTTTTCATTAGTCCTCAATAACAACTATCTGTCGAGTTTTAATAAAACAACTTTTCTTCACTTGTTTCTTGGATCAATCTTCATGTCTTTAATAATACCACTTGATATGTTTGAACAACATACTTCTTGATATATTAAACCCAACTTAGATTTACCCAAGTACAAATAAAATGCGTTTTGTCAATAGATTAGTCTAATTACATGGAAAAATATGACCCTAACATGAAAGTTATACTTAATATATAAGTAGGTCGAAATGGGTTGTGTCACATTTGTGCCAACCCAACACAACCTGCTTATTAAGTGTGTCAACTAGGTTTGGTTGCATCAACCCACTTCATTACCAAGTCAGGTTAGAGTTGAAGGGCCATGACATGATTTTTTAATGGGCCGAATTCAGATTAAGACATTTAATTGAATATCCCTACCTTAACATGACACAAATCTAACACACTAACCCGAATTGACACATAGAATTGATATGGGCTCAGGGAATTAAAGTTCGCTTGTGTTGTAAATGAATAAGCTCTTGCAATTTACCCTATTTTGATGGATTCAATGGAATAAAGCGCTCATTCATCTTAAAATTTTAAAAATAATTATAATAATAACATTACCGTAGTAATGAAAACACCATAGCAATAAAGTCATAAATAAAGAATAAGGCTAGTGAATGATTTGGCACTACAAATATTACATTCGCTTCACAACTGATTATACAATAGGTATGATTCAAAAATACTTGTGAAAGAAATTAATTTACCCTACCTAATTAACTACCACCAAACAAGCTCGCAAAAAAAATTGCTTACAAGCATTATTTGAAGAGAAATTTTTTTTTTCATTAGTACTTGTTCTATACAATTAGATGAGCAATAATGTCTATTAGTATTAGCTTTGATATAAACCATGCTAAATATGTATGAATAGTTGCGGAAGAGGAAAGTATAAAATAAGGACATAAGAGCATAAGGATTACATGGTTTAGCCTGATAGTCCATGTTCATAGAAGAAACCCATAAGTGCTATATCTTTATTATATGAAAGTGTAATACACATCGTCTATTACAATGAATCTAGCATGGGTATATATATAGGCTAAACCTTAAACTAACCATACACTAACTATGGTTAATAAATTTTTACTACAAGTAGGAGACTTAGTTTGCATATAAAGTAAGATTGGGCTAATATATCTCTAACAATGTCAAAAGAATACAATATCTTATTTGAGGTTGAGAAAACATAACAAAATAAAGGGTGGAAAAATGTTTGTATTCTAACAATTTCTTCCACAAAATTCTGAATTGTCCTATTTCATTTTCTTCAAAATACAAAAAACCTTTCAACTCCTCCAATCATCAATTCAAACATGACTAATTTTCCATTTCATTTCCTTCAAATACAATAATATTCCATGTAACTTTCACAACAATAATCAATCCAAGCCTGAGTAATCTTCTACATTGAATACTTTTCAAAAATCTTCCAATATCAAATCGTTTTTGTTCAAGATTTAATTGTCTAAAACCATTTGAGTTAGAATCCTGCACAATTAGAAAGACATTTTCAGTTATTATTGACAAATTAATAACCAATGATACAAATAAACAAACAAAATTAATGCAAAAAGGGAAAAAATTAAGAATAAATATCGGAAGTAATATATTTGGAATTTTGGACACAGTAAAAATAACAGGTGGATATATACCAAGGTAAGCACTACATACGCAGGACTAATTCAACGATCAACTTATCTATACACCATTACATATACAATGAGTCCTTGACAAGTCACGATCAACTTATCTATACACCATTACATATACAATGAGTCCTTGACAAGTCATGCTTAGTTGCAATGGTGGTGTTTGGACAACTACTTCAACCAGTCCGACAAAGCAAAGATAATGAGATGTCATCTTTTTTTTTCTCCCTTTTTTTTTTTATTTTTTTATTTTTTTTATTTTAAGTTTTAAACAATGTTTTAGGATTTTAGCCCTAAACAACCATTAAAGATCCATTATTTTCTAACTTAAAACCCTTAAACATGAAGAACCTCTTGTCGGGGAAAGTTTTGGGACAAAGGCCAAAATTGTAAAATAAGCCCAAAACTCTCCTTTGGTTTGCTAGATTTGTTTGTTAGTGGAGAGTCAAACCTAAAATTTACAATGTATAGCAAAATAAAGGCTATGGTGCTTTGTGGAAAGAGAAATCCAAATAAATTGAAATATAAGAAAGTGCAGACAAGAAAAGCCACTGAATGTTTGGTTGTTAAGAAGCAACATATTCATAAAATGAGTGTAACTAAAATGCAATATTTAAGAAAGATAAGTGGAAATAAACATAAGGATAGGATTTGAAATGAAAAAAAAAAAAAAAATCCACTTAAAGATAGAGGTTGCTTCTATTGATGAAAATATGAGAGAGTATCACTTAATATGGTTTGGTTATGTTCAGAGGAAAGTGACTAATTCACCAGTAAGAAAAAGTGAGTTGGTTCAAGTTGAAGAAAAGGAAAATAGTAGAGGAAGACAAAAAATAACATTAGTAGAAGTAGTTAAAAATGACATCTATTAAAGAAGTGCCAGAGAATATTACTTCGAATAAAATATAATGGAGGAAGAGAATACATGTATCCGAATCTAACTTATCAATTGAGGATCCATAGTCACCACAAACAACATGAGGTTTTTCAACATGTTTTTATCTATGGTCACTAAAAACTGTTGATAGAAACTTTAATTTTCTATGGTTATATGCAATTGTGGAGTAAAATCAAGACCATTAGCATATTTATTTTCACGGTTGACATAACTGTTGAAAAAAAAAAAAAAAAAAAACCAATTTTTCTTCAAGTTTCAGCACCATGGAAAAAAAGGGGATCAAAACAGTTATATAGATAAAAAGTTTCTATCAACAATCGTTTACCACCATTGAAAATAAGTAACACCATATTATATAGAAGCTAAAGTATCTCACAAGCCAAAATATGTTACATGCTCTCTTTCTTGCTCTCGCTCTCTTGTACCTCACATCAGAAACCCAATCGACTTGGTGGTCGCATTTTCTCTCTCTCTCTCTCTCTCTCTCTCTCTCTCTCTCTCTCTCTCTCTCTCTCTCTCTCTCTCTCTCTCTCTCTCTCTCTCTCTCTCTGCATTCCTTATTCAGTTGCTGCTGCGAAACTTTCTATTTCTCTATTATTTTCTCAGCAATCAAACAAAGTTCTTGGCTTCAGTTGATTTCTCTTTACTTTAGATTCACCATGCTGGTACTATTCCGTCTAGATCTTCTATATATTCACACTTGCCCCAATCCAATCCCTCCGATTAGGTATCTTCTATATGTTCATTGATGAATCCAGTTGCTTAGTCTCCATAAAAACCTAAGCTTCAATCTTTGTATATATATATATATATATATTTTTTTTTTTTTTTTTCAATTTTTAAATTCGATTTTATACAGCTTTATAATAAACTGAAAGTCTAGAATTATTTTTAATTACTCTTAATTATCACAAAAATGGCAGAATTGCTTTTTACCCCCGTTGAAGTTTACTTTCTTGACCAATGAAAATGCTAGTTAAAATTGAAATTGAGTCTTGATCTTCAAGTAATGCTTGATTTTGCTTTGTCAGTACCTTGATTTGGGAACAAGACTTGAACAAACATATAGAAGTTATTCGTTTATTGTTTTTGCTGTTAATGTAATTTGGAAGTTTAGAATTTGATGGAATATAAAGAATATATATATAAAAATCATGATGCCAATCCATTTTGAAGTTCAAAATTTGAATCTTACATCGTTTATATTATTTTTTTTAATTTTAAATATGTCTCTAAGAGAGGTTGTCATTTTTTCCTCTTAACTTTCCTATTGAATTTGGCATTATTTTTTTCAGCACACAATTTAGCATGCACAGTATTTTGTTTTTGGCTTCACCAGAAGTGTAGGTCAGTTTTAATTTGAAGAAATGAGTTTATTCAATCCATGTTTGTATTGTTGGAAGGTCCTCTAGAAGAGGATTCCCTAATGGAATTGTGGTTGGGAGAGGTAGCATTGGAAGTACAAGCATGTCCAGTGGGTATTCCTATAATTTTTTTGTGTATATTAATTTTCTTTGTTGTCTGTGAAACTTACAAGAAATTTGTAGTTGTTGAAATGTTTGTGAATGTGACTTGGTACGTGCAGGTGGCAACCACAATCTCGATCTGAATTAGGGGATGTCTCCGCTTTCACTTGGCAATGGTTCCAAGGAGAATAAGGGATGCCTTCAGTTCCACTCTAACTCATACAATGTGCAAAATGGAAGGGGTTCTAGTTCTAATTCACCTTTCAAAGGACTGGTAATGACGTTAGAGTGCTCTCCCTTATGGAACGGTGTCTGTCCTAATTTCATTCCCAATGACGTGAATTGTTTTATTTTGTTTCTTAACTTCATAATTTGAAACCAATCACACATTAGACTAAGTACCTGAATTTCACATATAGAGTTCAATCTCATTTGGTGGACTTTGTCCTAGGGCAGATCAAAGATACGTTTATTGGAAGAGAGTGCCAAATAGGGAAAGATTATTCCACTGATGGAGTTATGTACAATCTATGATTTTGGCTTGCTTGGGTGGGACCTTGTGGTGATCAAACATTATTCTTTGGATGCTAGCTTCTGTCTATTAATGCTCTCTTTAAATAGATCACATTGGGAAGGGGGAGGGGGTTCAGACTCTTTAAACCATCCATATTTCTGTGACCAAGTGAACCCAATCCTTGATGCAAAACTATAAGTATGGAAATACAATAGTGAACTATTTCTCTTTTTCATGGAATCAGAAGTCATAACTTATGTTATGCTCTAAGATAGCTAAGATCGGACACAAAGAAAAGTTGAAAATAATTTTTCCAATATTAATTCTATGGCCATCAAATTAAACAAAAGGTACTAACTTTCAAAACAATTTTGCTTCCAAATTTTTCTTATTAGAACCTAAAAAATAAAAAATAAAAAATAATAATAATAATTAATTAATGGGCATGTCCTTGTCTTCTAGCCATCTATTATTTAGTGTTACCTGTTCTATATAAAATAGCAAGAGAAGTTACTAAGTGGCAATGCACTTTGTGATTGTTTTCATACAGCTTTAAATGAAGCACTAAAGAAGGAAGATGAGAGGCTCAAGATTGCAACCAGAGAAGTAATGACACGTGCTAGGGAAAAGATCTAAAAAAGTACGAAAAAAGGCCATGGCTTCTGCATGTACATTGTGCTTTAATGGAGAGGAGAGAATTCCTTATCAAATATAATGGATAAGGTAATCAAATGAATGCACATGTGGCTGTTGTGTGGTGTCTTAGCTCCTGTTCTGCTAGTTTGGTTGGGGAGTAATTTTGGCTTTAGGCCTAGGATCTATTGGGAGAAATTTGTACAATTTGTTTCATTGTGTTATAAATGTAGTTGATAGGTTGTTAAAATTCAATTTGGAATTGTACAATTGTGTTTACATTTATATTTTGAATCATATTATTAAATTTTGAATAAAGTGAAAGAGTGAATCCAAATTTTTTGTAAAAGAAAATACTTATTTCAACGTTTATTAACTATTGATAAATGTGTAACACTTTTTTCAACAGTTGTACAGGCTGTAGTAAACTGTTCTCAACACGGTTTTTAATAACGGTTCTTTACGGCCTTTCACCTATCAAAAATACTTTTTTCAATGGTTTTTAGTACTTTTTTCGATGGTTTCAACCATTGAAATAGTTAAATTTGTTGTAGTGAGTCAACCCCAAAATAATTTATTTTTCACTATTTTAACTCTTGTATACATCCCATGCACTATGTTCTATTATTTGTGATTTTAATTAAATTTATAAATTAATTTAAATAAAAATTTTAAAAAAGAGGAGTCATGAACATACAATTAATAGAGGAGAAAATGACTGACCATTTCCTTGTTGGCATTAAAAATTAAGATGGCTGGCTAGTTGGCAATGCAGTTCATAATAACTTTTATGTCTTATTAGATAGTTGATACATAGCATCATCTTACATTGTTTCCTTCCACTTATCTACTTGTAATCTTGAAACGAAAATTTTCTTTAATACATTTAAGGTTGCATCCAACGAATAACGATGCAAAAAAATGTTCTGGTTCTTGCAGCCACAAATACTCCTCTTGCTGCGGATATGGTGAGAAAAAAAATACCGTCCATCTAATAACCTACGGCGTTGTATTGGAAAGATTTTATGATCTACATTGCTTTAGGTTTGAGCCTAATGCAAAGTTAATTAACGTAGGCCATGAGGAGGCGTTTTGATAAGCGAATCTATATCCCTCTCCCAAATTCAAAGACAAGAGAACAAATATTAAGGTACTTCAGTTTCGTAATGCAATGCATTTGGAAAATCAAAGCAATGTAGTTATAAACCCATTGTGATTAATGCTTTTGTTGTTTATCTATGTCTTTTTTAATATCCTCTAGTTTTTTTTATTTGAGCAGGTGCATATTGGGAACACTCCTCATAACCCTAGTACAAGCGATTTTAAGGATTTAGCTCGCGACACAAGTGGTTTCTCTGGTTCAGATATTGTCTTTGCTTTAGTAGTTAGTTAATTTATGGAAAATAGGATTGAAGAAAAACGCAAAAGAGGGTAGGGGTTAGTGTACTGAAAAATAAAAATAAAAACAGCATTTCTCTTTCAATTGCATTGATTCATGATTGGTGTTGATTTTCTCTTCCATTAACATTGGCGGATTTTTTTATTTTTTTTCAAGTTCGTTTGTAGTAGTATTTTTTAGACCCCTATGTCTTACTTTGAATTTTCATATATCCTAGATCCAGCTACCATCCAACACAAAAGCAGATTTTGATAATGTGCTTGCTACACAAAAGCCTACTGTAAGTGAAGCTGACCTAAAAGTGTATGAGATACTGACTAAGGAGTATGGGCTTTACGGTTAAGGGCTAAAAATGTAGAGACACTGAGGCACATATTATTATTTCTATAGTTTCTACCTATTGTGTTTCTAATTATGGTTTTTTTTTTTTTTTTTTTTTTTTTGAGGGGCTAAAAGTATTTGTTATCCATGAATGTGCTAGTGTTATCAATGTATCTGGGTTAGACATGTCTCAGTTTGGTTAGAAGCTCTCCAGCCGTTTTGCTTTTTGTCTAACTTTTTATTTTAATAAAAAAAGCAATAAAACTAACTTTTTTTTCCCCCCCCAAAAAAAAAAAAAAAGAGTAAACTTTTTATCCTTTTTTAATTGACTCACTTTTGACAAACAAGAAACTCTGGCAAGCCAAAGTTGAGTTTTGTGGATATGATTTGTGTTGTGAAATTCATAAGTACTCGTAATTGCATGAAACGTATCGAAGTATAGTTTAGCAAGAATGAGGTCAAACCTAAAAAGACTTGTATGAAAGTAGAAAAACTAATTAAACTTTAATCAAATAAATCCTAATCTAGTTTAATAAAAATTGGTTGTTTTGAAATTAAATAAACTAAGCAAATAATTAATTCTATCAAAGATATTATTAAAGCAGTAAAAGATGTAAACAAACAAGAGAAAGGAATTAAGTTTTTAGAATCCATCTTGTTAATTCATATCAATATATATTCATGATCATTAATTTTTCCCAACTCACTGTATGATAATCTAGAAGTCAATTTTGTTATCATGGAAAATATTATTATTAAAACCCCTATTTTTAAAAATCAAAGCATGTTCTTCTTCACTTCCTAAATATAAAATCAAATCTCAATTGTATAAGTTGACAAAAAAATCATAAGAGATATTCAATTTTAAAATCAAACAATTATAAACCAAGCATTCAATTAATTAAGATAAATATAAAATCATGGGAAAAACATGATTATATTGAACTCATATTAAGAATCTTATCCTAGCCAATTGAAATAAAGCAAGAACAATCTAAATCATTAAAGAACAAATATTGTGAAAAAAAATTAAATCACATAAATACTACTGATAATCCTTGACAATGTTTCATTTTTAACCCTAATTGAAAATTTAGCTACTCATGTTTATTGAAATAAAACACAAAAATAAAATATTAAGCATTAAACTAGACAAATAAAATAAAAAAAGAAATAATCACAATACAGACCTAGCCCTTGTTCTTCTTTTCTTTTCTTTTTTTCTTTTTTTTTCCTGGTACACAAACTGATCTAGGGACTTATATAAGAAAAGAGCCGATTGCTATATTATAATCCTAATACAAGTAGAACAAGGAATTCATATTTCCAACCACGCACATTCAAGGGATTCCTTGTTTTAAATGCTGACTTTTATCAATTATTTTATAGGTCCCATTGCTTGATTTTAGGAGTTTCTTTCCTTGCAAACTTCATCCTCGTTGAATTGAATCCTGGGCTTCTTATTTTGCTTTTGGTCTTCTCTTGAATTTACGCCTGGGCTGGATGTTTACTTTGGGCTGGATCTTTACTTCATGCTTCACACCTGGGTCTTAACTTAGCTTCAAAATTGGCCCAGCCTCACTTTATATGTAAATCCTCTATTACCTATAAACAAAGGCAACTTATAATCGGTCACAATTCACAAAATAACATATTAGAATGCAAATATGAGAGTTTTTTTTTTTCTTTTTCTTTTTTGTCTTTTTTTGTGCACAGCAATCTGCCATGTCATGTGATGCCATGGCAATTCCAGAAAATGTTAAGAGAAACAATAACTAACATATATGAATCGTTGGATTATAGGAAGTCTATAAATACGTACAGATATGAAAAGGTACTTAGGAATTTAGGATGGAAACATGTTTGGTGACTCAAAAGGAATAACGTAAGGCAACACCATTGAGAAAAAGAGAGGAAAAAACCAGATTCCATATATCTCAATACCACCTATATCCATGTATTCAGTGTCAAAATGGCAGGTAACGAATCCCTAAAATGCGGGCCATACTAGAAATAGTATTTGTTCCTAATTTTTCACTGAGGATCTTTTTCATGTTACATGTAAGCTATATTCCCAAGTTCATGACGGGAGAAAACACCATGATGGAATGTAATTAATCAGAAATAAAACATAAACAACTGGATAGGACCACCAAAACTAACCGTAACTCGTTCTTTTTCTTTTCTTTTCTTTTTTTTTCTGTTTTGTATGCTGAAAGCAATTTTTATCATCATCCGTTTACAAAATCATGTGACTACCAACTATAGAATTCGCACCAGTGGTAAAATTATTTCAAGTAAGGCAACAACGAAAAGTCAATATAAGAAAAGGTTTAGCCATTCTAATCCCTTAACGTTTACAACATAAAATATATATATATATATATATATATATATATAAATCTTTTATATCTCTTGCCATGTATAATTCTTTCATCATCAGTTATTGTAATCCAATTGCTTGCTTATTCTTATTAGCATTGAAACTAAGAATATACAGATAAACTATCTAAAAGCAGAGATTAGAAAACCCAAAAGTTAAATACAATGATGGTTGATGGAGGAGGAACTTACTAGTAAAAAATTGAGGACACTTTTTAGGCTATATGGTAGCTTCTATCAAAACCTCTTTGAAAGTCTCGAGTCCGCCCACATCATTCAAATTCAGGAACGAGTCCGTAAGGCGAAGCCCGAATTCTGCTGTACGAGTTATAGAGTATTCAGGAACTTTTATAATGGGAAAGAAATTTCTTCTCAAAACTGCTCAAAATGCCTTCAAATAAAGTTCACAAGACTCTTGTTTCTCTTCGTCGTTACTGTTTTCATCTGCCATATCTGACTTAGGTAGTTTGCAATGAAACTATTACTCTTAAATTGTTCTCCCAAGGGCCAAAGCGCTATTTTTAATAATAAATAGTAAAAATAATACCATTTTTTTTGCAAAAAAAGGTTTGGGGATTAATTTTTTTTTTTTTTTTTTAAATCCTTTATATTACTTTTAAAGATATAGTCTATGAAAATAAGTTTGACCCTAAAAAAAAAATTCCTTAGGTATGCTCTGTGACATTGGCAATGATCATATTTGGTGTGTTTATGGTATAAAATTATGGAACTAATGGTCTAAGAGGAGATAAATTAGATAATAAAAAAATTATGATCAGGATCAAACCTAAATCAAGCACTCAAAGCCCACTAAAGACCACGAACATAGCTCAAAAATATTAAACAGACCCACTTACCAGCTTTTTGCAAAGTGAGTCCAAATTAGTTATAATAATAATAATTAATTTTTTTAAAATAAAGGTGATGACCTGCATAACAATATTTTTTTTTACTTCCAAAAAAGGGTCTTGCTAAATCAAAGGTTTTTGACAAAGATATTGTTTGTAAAGGCAAAATTTATGTACAGTACTTAGATGCTATTTCATAAATTCACATCTTAAAATTCAGCTATGTGGTTATTTAACTTAAAATATACTTTCAAGTTTCATCCCCCCCCCCCCAAAAAAAACCTCATGACTGAATTTTAATAAGGATTCCTAAGAAACAGTGTTTAAGGTATTGTACCTAAATTTTGTTCGTTTGTAATTGTGATGTGAGGATGAGATTGATATTATATTTTAGGAACAAAACTAAAATTTCACTAAGAAAAACCAGCTATATCAACTTGAATTACAGAAGAAAGTTGTGAAGGAACATCTTCCGTCCATACAACACATTTAAAACTAGTTATAACATACCTAGTTAGACTATGAGGAACCTTATTACATTCTTCCTTAGTATGAAAGTAAAGCAATTGAGTAAAAAACCTAGAAAAAAATCCTTGCATCTTGAACCAAAAGATCCTAGGGAGCCAAAGACCTACCCTCCTCAACTAAAGCCTTCGTTATCACTTTCGAATCCCCTTCCAAAATGGACTAAGAAATCCCAACTTCTTGAGCGAACTCAAGAGCCCGAGCAGGTGCCAAAGCCTGAATTTCCATAGCTTGAAAAGCTTGAGGAACCTGTTAAGATGGAGATGTTATGACCATACTTTGATTATCCCTAATGATCACACCAAAATGCCCGATTTATTTTCAACTTGGAACACTGCATCATCAAATTTTATTTTATATAAGTAAGCTAGGGGAGGTCGCCACTAGACATGAGGCTTAGAAGGCAAAGGGAGTGGGGGAGGCTGGATTGCTATGAATTCATCATACCTTTCATTTGAAAGCCAAGCAATCTGATCAACGCTACAACTAGGTTGGTGTAATCTAACCCGGTTTCTTTGAGTCCAAATTGACCATGTTGTCATAGTAAACCATTCTAAGTTCTTTTACTTCTGCATAATCCAGTAGACCAGTTCATTGAAGTTTGAAAAGCAAGTGGAGATGCAAAAATCCCAGGAGTTAAGGCATTCCACACATCATCTAACGTAGGACAGGACCAAAAAGCACGAAGTGAAGCTTCTAGGGCCGAGTTACATCGGTCACAACAAGGATTATCAATCACCATTCTATGAACCAGGTTAGCTTTGGTTGGCATAGAATTTCGGTAAGCTCTCCATATTAGATTCTTCACCTTGTTCGGAGAATGTAAAGCCCATATATTCTTCCAAATTCTAGTATCATGTGTATGAGGATCCACACTATGGTCAAGCTATGCCTCCTCTTAAGAAAATGATAGCCAAACTTACAAGAGTGATTCCCATCCTATGCCAAAAGCTTGAAGAAAGAATCGGTTGTTGTATGGTGGGTTAAGGGTATTTTTTTAATAGCTTCAACCTCCTATGGAACAAAGATGTCATCAATAATATCTTTGTTCTATAGTCTCATAAAGGGATCAATTAACAAGTTGACTATAGCCTTCTACAAAGATTCCACAACCGAGGAAGACACCACATTAGGATGCTTAACTAGCAACCAAAGATGTTGCCAGATTTTCACCGACTTACCATCACCAATCCACCAACAAGCACCCCGCGCAATGACATCCCTCCCTTTTTAATATACTTTTCCAAGTATAAGAGCCCCTCCTTGAATCTTTAGCTTCCATTATTGAGCCATTTGGGAAAAATCTTGCCTTAAAGACTCTATAAAAGAAAGAGTCCCTATTATGGAAAAGCCTCCAAACTTGTTTAGCCAACAAAGAATCATTAAAAAGGGATAAATCTCTAAAACCCATACCACCCACCATTTTAGATTTTATCATCTCATCCCATTTGAGCCAATGATTTTTCCTCCTATCATCATGTTGTCCCCACCAAAACATTTTAATTAAGAAAGGAAGTTTGAAGTAACCCATGGCATATGTTGGAATAGCAAGACCTCCAGCCCTACTTGAGATAACAACTTGCCCTCCCAACCTTGTAGCTTCCTCTAAACTCCTCTCCTTGATGTAACTAAAGCTTGCTTTCTTCCCCTTACCCATCAAAGATGGAAGACCCAAATATTTTTTATATTGTTTAATCTCTTGGACCCCTAAAATACCTTTGATAATTTGTCTCTTAGCCTTTAGAGTAGACTTGCTAAAAAAGATGGCAGTATTATTTCAATTCACTTTCTAGCCAGAGGAACCCTCCTAAGTAGAAAACATATCCAAGACTCGGCCACACTCTTCAATTCTGAGGTTGCCTTGCCAAAAAAAAAAGGGCTATCATTTGCGAAGAACATATGAGTTAGTCTTGGTCCCCTTTTGCATAGAGAGAAAAATTTAATCTCACCCCTTCTAGCAACTTGTTTAATAATCCCACACAAACTTTCAATACACAAGAGAAAAAGAAAAGTGCACAATGGATCTCCTTGTATTATTTGCCTTGATGGATGAATTAAACCTTTGGGCTCTTCATTAACAAGGATCGAATAAGTAACTCTTTCAAACAAACCATAATGAGATTAATCAAGTGGTCATTGAAACCCATTCTTCTCATAAGATTCTCCAGAAAAGCCCACTCAACTCTATCAAAGGCCTTACTCATATCTAGCTAAAGTGTCATACAACTAGATTTGCTTGAATTGGGAGTCTTCATGCAATGCAAAGCCTCAAAAATAATAAGAATGTTATAAAAAAATAAGACGGTCTTTCGCAAAAGTCAAATTGTGCTATGTGATGACCCTTGGTAAGACCTTCTTTTATCTGTAAGCTAACACTTTTGAAACAATCTTATACAGTGTAGGCGCAAGTGCCCCCATCGCATTGGGCAGTAGTGGTTTCCTCATAGAAAGTACACCTCGACCTAGGGTGGACTGAGCAGATGGTATAAATAGAGTCGCCATCTAAATTAAGTCTAGAAACCATATATACATAACACTCTTGTGGAAGGACTAATTTTTTCCAAAGCACATGTCTGGAGTTTAGGTATGGGGATGGGAAGGTGGTAGGCATTCGACCCCACCCGATCTGTGAGTCGGCTTCCACTATTGTGTTTCAAATACTAATTTCATCAAAGGTTCTCGTAACATATTATTCTAAACACACACACACACATTAATATGCATTTAGAGCATTTAACATGGCATATCATCCCTAAACCCTAAACATTCATTTATCATGGCATTCAAAAGTATATTCCAAGGGCAGCAAGCATGTCACAAGGCAGTAGTATCAACAAGACATTAATCAAGAATTATCACATGCATATTCATCATGACAAGCATGTCCAATCGTCCAAGCATGGCATCCTCATATCCAATCATGCCATCATTTAAAAGATGCATGTTCATATTTATATGCATGACTTACCTCACTTACCTCACCGCATTACTACACCTATGCATTTATGCATGTTCATATTCTATACGTGTTCATGTCATTATCAAAGTATTAACCCTAATCATTCATCTAATAATCCAAAAATGTGAAACATGTTATTCTGCCAATCCTAATGCTAAATATGTGAAAACTACGCTAAATAGAACCTAAACATGTGATTTAAAATAGACAAAAATTGAAGAAATCTAAATTTGGGTTTTTGGACATGTGTATGCGTGTGCATATGCATCCCATGTGTATGCATATGCATTTATGAAGCATATGCATGCATTCACGCCAAAAACACAAACCCATGAACACAACACAAATAATTTAAAACAGGAAATCTAGCAAACAATCATGCTTATAAAACAAACACTAAACAACCTAAACTAAAGACAGAGGAAATAAAGCAATAAAACACAAAAGAAAGCAAACAAAAAAAAAAAGAAAATGAAAAGATGAAGTTTGAGCCTTTACCTCAATACTAGAACTCTTTGAGCTTTGATTTGATCGTTCCCCTTATTCAATCTAATCAAGAACAAAATTAAGAAAGGTAGTATGCTTAAAACTCGAAGATCAAGACCGAAATAGGTCCCAACCAAGTAAAATTTCTTGAGGATGTTTTAGTACAAAAACTCTCTATTTGATTCACTAGTTTCTAGTGAATTTGGCACATATTTTGTATATTTGGTAAAAGAACCTTTGGGGCTTTTTATAGTGATCATAGAGGGGTGTTGGCGACTCCTAAATGATGTGGGATTCACTTTACATGAATTTGTGTCCAAAACATTTCTTACAGGTATTCTAAAACCCTAAATACATGCGCATACTCAGGGCAAGCATGCGTATGCTCTATTTATACGTACGCATACTTTAAGCGAGCGTTCACATACGCGTGTATGCATACATATGTTGAGGGTTTTCTTTGCACATTTTCTTTACCGAATCATCCTTAAAGTAAAAGTTTTACAAGATTAGGCCCTAAATCAATTGATATTGTCACTGGGGAATGGGGGATCAAGTTGTAAGGGATACAAAATTAGGTATCTACATAGAGGACATTACAAAAAACTGATGGGGCAATATTCATGAAAATGCTCGAGATTTTTGTTTTAGGTATGAGAGTAATGAAAGTGTGGTTCACAAGGTGAGGAATGATACTTGTCTTTAGCCATGAGAGAACGGATTGAATGACATCTTGGTCCATAACTTGTCAGAAGTGTTGATAAAAGAAAGGAGGCATTCCACCCAAGCCAGGAATTTTGAGTGGGGCAATTTGTTTTAAAGTAGTTGCCACTTCACACTTCCAAAATTCTGGGGGTGGAATTGATATAAATGATACTTATAGCAACATGTATCGGTGGCATACATTAGAGTATCATATATTCATCCAATTTCTAGAGCAAAAGTTATTTTTTTCATTTTGTTTGCTTACTTTTTCAAAAATAACTTCTAACCAACTCTCTATTTACTCAAACCTATTTAAAAGAATAGAGGAAATAAAAACAAATATAATTATATATATATATATATATATATATATTTTACTTCAAAAATTGTTTTATCTTAAAAATTTCTTTTGTTAATGAACAATAACTCTACAAACTAAGAGAGTAATTGTTCATGAGCCAAAAACATTTTGCATTTTCAAGAGACCTATAGAGTTGTTTTTTAAGAGCATTTACATCAGCCTCTCCAATTTAACATTTTGGCAAAATTTTTTCCAAACCCAACCAAAGTAAGTGTGCGTCAGTCTCACTAAGTTAACAAAAGTTTTAACAATGCACAATATCCTCACTACTTGTAGTGAAGCACTAACCATTGTTACACTAAAAATAGATATTTTTTATTCAATTCCAGACGCTCTGTGTGTGTGTGTGTCACTAACCATTGTTACACTAAAAATAGAAGCACTAACCATTGTTACACTAAAAATAGATATTTTTTATTCAATTCCAGACACTCTGTGTGTTTGGCCAATGGATCAATGATGGTGTGATTTGGTCTGGTGGTAGTGCAGTGGTGTTTTTGGTGGGTGCGGTGGTGGATTGATGGTGGTGTGATTTGGTGGGTGCGGCGGTGGATTGATGGTGGTGTGATTTGGTTTGTCTCTCTTACCCTCTCTCATTATCAGACAATCAATGTAAAGCATGACATTAGGCACATGTATATAATTTCTTTTATTAAATTGTATATAATTTTTTTTTTTTTTTTTTTTTAAATCTGAGATAGAAATCTTATTCTAGTTTAATCTAAATGTATATATGTATATGAAATTCTCTTGTGAAAACTTGAACTCCGACTCTCGTCCCTTACCTTACAAAAACTTACACTCGTAGAAAGACTGTCTTGCTAAGGGTATGCAGTGATGTATATCATGTTAATAGACATATGTTGCATACAAATATAATAATATCGACTATGTTTAGCAATATTGCCCTATATAATATTTAGCATGAAACCATAACATTTTTAATCCATTAAATAAATTCTATAATTTTAGATATAATCAATGCGATAATAGATAAATTAGATAGTGCAATTACTAATTCTTAGAGAAAACTTACATTGTGTTATATGTCACACAAATAACCTTTGGCTTTGAAAGACACAATGAAAACAACTGCCTTTTATAAATTGGACAGAGCTTGAATTTGGACAAAGTTTTATGTTGATAACAATAGTATGAAATAAAAGAAATCATTAGTAAGACACGGAAATATGAAGATGAATACGAACTTCTCAACTAAAGAACAAAAAAGTATATAAATTTATCTCAAATGGTCATCAACATTTTTTTTTTAATTAAAAAAAAAAAAGTGGGCATCCACACTTTTCAATTGATGCGAGGATATATGTTTGATATATACCACGAGTTCAAGTGACATATTTTTTTGAGAATCAAGTACAATTGACATAAACTGCTTAATACAATATGTTATCCCAAATATAAAGGTGCTTGAAGTTGATTGGAAGAAGGGTACTTTCATTGTTAAGCCAATAGAAGATTGACTAGATGAGAGGCAATTGATTGCCGAACAAGACAAATGATGGCACCCATGATATTGTAATAAGATTTTTTCTGCTTTCTTTTTACTTTTTGCATGAAAACATTATTAAAAAATGTTACCAATTATATATTGACCTACGATGGTTGTGTCTCTCTCTTCTCTCAATCATACGTCACATTGGGTAATAAAAACGGTGATTTGATCTTGTTAGGACATATGTGAATCATGTTTAGGAACATATGTCATTTAAAGTTGGCTAATCCTTTAATAAAACATACTTTACTTGTAATTGGGTAAATTTATGATGGTTTAAGTCGTCAAGAAACATGTTGTTCAAGTCGAGAGTTAAAGCTGTGCAAATCTGTCCAAGAAACAGGTGAAGAAGTATTGTATTTTAAAGCTCAACAGCTAGCTCAACAAATTGTATCTATCGAGGTTTAAAAGGAAAATCTAGCCCGATGCTCAACAGCTACTCGACAGATACCCTATCTATCAAGATTTACGAAAATCAGTTTTTCAGATTTGATTTCACACATATCCATCTGTATGTGTTTAGGCTTCCTTTTCTCACAACCCTAAACATGTATAAGGATTAATTTAAGGGCCGTCAGAAGGTGGTTGCACTTGTTTTACAAGCATATTGTGACTAGAGACTTATGCTCTAGTTCATCTTTCTCTTGAAGAAGCTACTGTGTTTGTACGCCGTAGGGTTTTGTAACCAAGGAGCTTCTTGATGTTCATCGTGTAGATGAACTGAAGAACTTTGCAACCAACATCCTTATCAAGTTGGTATGTTAGTCACGTACTTAAATCTGTGCATCGATTGGTTAGTCATGTATTGGGAGCCGTGCATTGAAAAGGAGAGATTGTTACAATAGAACAAGTCCAATTGTATATTGGGGTATGAGAGCCATGCATTGAAAAGGAGAGATTGTTACTATAGAATAAGTCCAATTGTATATTAGAGTAAGGGTTTAACTGTAGGTTGATATAAGGTGTTAGGATTCCTTTACTTGTAACCGCTTGTTGTGATAATAGTGGATTCTTGGGAATGATGACCTTAAAATCACCCGATGAGATTTTTGCCTTGAAAATTTTCCCCATTCGTAAACAAATGACCGTGTCAACTTTATTTTCCGCTGCATTTAACTTAGTTGGTGATTTTTTTGTACTACCACGCGTATTGCATGTTAATTAACTTAATTAATTCACTTGGCTAATTAATTGGTTAATTTATCATAAAAGGTCAATACATTCTTGGCCTATCAGATTTATGCAATTATATATTGAGGAAAGACATTGAATAAAGAAAATGGAAAAAAAGAAAAAAAAAAGTAGTACTTTTAAGATAATCGTTAAGGATATGTTAACGGTAAGGTGCCACTTAAGCAAATTTTACGGAATATAGAGTGAATAAAGTTAAATTTTTGAGTTTTATTTATCATTTTTGTACTATTTTTAATCACCTCATCAATTTATACAAGTTTTTTATTAGATGGACATCACAACAAATCATTCTTAATTAACACTATAACATTTTCCAATTGTTAATAGAGTTTCATATTTTATATAGGGTATATGTTACTTAATCATTTTAAGAAAAAATTTTACAAGAAAACAAAAAAAGATTAACTTTTTAAATATTTTTTCAATTTTTCATAAAATTTGTTTAAAATAATTAATTAATTTGAGCCTTAAAGACACAAATTAACTGAATCCTTATTAATAATTATAAATCATGTTAATGCATGAATGATAAATATTTTTAAAAAATTTTAATACTATTTTTTTAAAAAATATATAAATAGTTATTAAAAAAATATTACTTTTATTTTTTTTATAAAAAGTTTATAAAAATATATTCTCAACGAATGTCCTTAAAACTTTCATTAACTTTAAAAGATAATTAAAAAAATAATTATTTTTATTTTTCATAAAAAATTTTAAAACTAATTTTTTAAATCTGGTATATTAGTTTTTAAAATAATTTTTAAAAATCATTTTAAATATAAATTTTCCCAAAAAGCAACTAAAATATAAATAAAATAAGAATTCTTCTGAAGCAGAGACAGGAAATCTATATTAATGTTTCATTATAAGCCCCTTTCCATCGTCCCCAAATTATAAAACACCTACAATGTCCCACCATCCACTTCCTCATGCACAGCTATCTGGAAAGCACAGATAGTATTTTGGCTGAATTGAAGATAACAGTAGTGCTTGCTGAACGAGAATTCCTAGATAGCAATCACTTTTTGTAGTGCAGCACAGGTAATAAAAAACATGGGTCAAGCGAAGGGAAATATTTTATGTATTTGTTTATGGTTCTTGTTAACGAGTGCTTTTAAGATATTTGTTAATATGTGATTTTAAGGAAGTTTTAATACTTTTTCATGGGAAAAAAAAAAAAGTTACTTTTTTTCCAATAAAAGATTTCTAAGAATATTTCCTTGACTGATATGCAGTGGCGGAGCCAGGAATTTAGGTCAGGAGGGTCAAAATTAAAAGACAAGATTGAAAGTAAAAAATTAATCTAAAAAAATTAATCAATATTAATAACAAAATAAATGAACTACTATATGATAATGTAATTGTCATACAGAATCTAACATAAAATGTAAATTTTAATTTATTTTTTACACCTAGCTTATTTTACTCAATCGCCTTCGACGATTTTTCATATTTTGAAACCGCTACATGATTTCTTCATACTTAATAGTCTTGAATATATCTTTCTCAATATATGTGACTAAATAATCATTCATTCAGTGATCTCCTATTCAATTGTGTAATCAATTTTTAATTATGTTCATTGCCGAAAAAGCACTTTCAACAATAGCTATTGTAACTAGTAAGATCATTGTCAAAGTCACTCATGGATATGAAACATCTTTTTTTTTTTTTTTAATCACTACCAAGTGAGACCCATGGTTTTATATTATAGTTGTATGTTTTTTGTTTTTTTTTTTTTTTTTTTTAAGTTTATCAAGCTACTATCTAGTGTGTTCAGACTCCTATCCTATTCAATGTTGAGATTTTTTTTTTTAACTATTACTAAGTGGGACCCATTGGTTTTATTATATATTAGAATTGTAGTAGGAGGAGAAGTCTCCTGAGCAAAGGTACGGTGAATTGATAATTTTTTTTTTTTTTTTTGTCTTTTGTGTCAAGGGGGGGGCAAATAAGGCATTTTAGGTCCTTATAATATTATTAGTAAAAAAAATTCAAAGTTCAGAGGGGGCACATGCCCCCCCTCGCCCTCCGCCCCTGCTGATATGGCATCCATTAACTTTTACCTTTGTATATTATAATACTATTATATCTTATTATGAGTACAGTTAATGTGTCCTTTTAGAAAAATTATTAATAAATTATTTTTAAAAAGTTTTTATTATCACTTTTTTTAAAACTATTTTTTAAATCAATACTCTTATGATGGGCTTAAATGACATGATTTGGACATTTAAATTTGGATTTAGGATTTATTTCTACATGTAAGGTTTTATTTGTTTTAATAAATTGATGGTTAATATGTTTTTTTTGTTTTATATTTTAAAAATAGGTTAATGTTAAATGTTGTTGAAAAACAGAATTGAAAGACATTGGTCCATTAACTTCTCAACTGTTGCCTCAATAAATTGTAAATGATTTTTTACAATGTTTCTATTGTAGTGAATTTTTATACAATTTTTAATGTAAAAATTTCAAGAGTTGTTACATTAATCCATGATCTATCAACTTCTTCGTAATATCTTGCATAAATATTTGTACATGCAATTTTAAATAATTTATAATTTATTTGATGCTCAAAATAACGCGAATTTATATATAAATTATATTGCAATGACACCAAAGGCACTAATTATGCGTCACTGTTTTATTGGAAAAATGCATTAATAATAAAAAACAAAAAAATTGATTACAATAAAAGCAAACGAATGGATGTGTAAGATCACCGGATGAATTTTAATGTATTGTTATGTGAAGTTAATCTATATATATAATAATAGGTGAAGCAGAGAGAAAATCCAATTAGATTTCAATTGGATTCTCAATTTTGCGCCACTTGTCCTAACCAAAACTCAAAAAAAAAATTAATTAGATTATAAATTTGACTTCAATTTTGTGTCATGTATCTTACCTAAATTTTCTAATTTTTGTGCCCAAATAAATGATGCATTAACATTTAACACGGAAGCCAATAAAACCACAATAATAATGCTCATTGGCCTAAGCAAAAACATCTTACCTGCACACTTTCATGGAGATTATAAATTGGACTCCAATTTTGTGTCATGTATCTTACCTAAATTTTCTAATTTTTGTGCCCAAATAAATGATGCATTAACATTTAACACGGAAGCCAAGAAAACCACAATAATAATACTCATTGGCCTAAGCAAGAACATCTCACCTGCACACTGTTATGGGTGATCTCAATAGAGCCTGGAGCTCTTCTAATCCCACAACCAGAACCAAGGAGTCCAACGAGAAAGACTATAAAAGTAAAACATCATCTCCTCCTAATTCCATATCTTCATCCCATGTCTCCTCCTCTCTCAACCTCTACCAACTAGATCCACACACTGCCCTCTCCTCCTCCTTACGGATTTTTTAGAGCAAGGCCGGGTTCAAACACAATGTTCAATCCCACTCTTCCTTACTTCACACTCTCTTACATTAGCGCTTCATTGGCGCCTCCAAGAAGATTCCAAGCTCAATGATTAGTTCTTATTTTTTAATAGTTTTAGTGTGTCTGGATTAAGATTTTGTTAATTTGTTAAAAGTGACAAAAATATAATCATATATATTATATTAAGTTGAAGTTTAATTTTAGAATTCAAATTGAATCAAATTAATTTCTAATTGTAGTTTAATTTTGTGCTATGTGTCCAATTTGATTTTTAAATGTTGGTGTTAAGTTACTTCCATTCATAATACTCAATGTGGAAATTGAATCTACTAAGATAAACATTTTATCATAACAATTGTTAATATTTCCGTGCGTAAGCACGGACTACATGCTAGTTGGATTTAATATATGTAAAATTTTCTTGTGCATTGTGTGGGTTAAATACTAGTTTTCTATAAAACTATCTAATTTTTCTATGTTTGGTAGCAAACTTAAATAAGTTAAAAAAAACAATCACCTAATTTAATGGAAAAAAAAAATTCTAAAAATAAGCCGTACTTTTTTTCTTAACAAAAGATAGTTTTCCTTAAATTTATTTTTTCTGATATTACCAAACACTGAAGAACACAAAAAATTATCTTTGCATAAAGTTTTCTATCGAAACAAACAGAGCATAACATTAGTTAATTTATAGAAAATAGGATTGAAGAAAAACACAAAAGAGGGGAGGGATTAGCCAAAGATAGTTTTCCTTTAACTCATTTTTTCAGATGTTACCAAATACTGAAAAACATGAAAAATTATTTTTACACAATATTTTCCATTGAAACAAACAGAGTTTAGCGTTAGTTAATTTATGAAAAATAGGATTGAAGAGATACACGAAACAGGGGCGGGGTTAGTGTACTTAAATTAAAAGAAAAAAAGAAAAAAAAAAGGCATGTCTCATTCAATTGCATTGATTCATGTTTGGTGTTGATTTTCTCTTCCCTTAACATTGGCGGATTCTTCTTTTTTTTTTCTCAAGTTCGTTTGTAGTAGTATTTTTTAGACCCCTTTGTCTTACTTTGAATTTTCAAGTTGATGTCTCTGGGCATTGATTTGATGACTTGCAGATCCAGCTACCTAAAAGCGTATGAGAAATTCACCAATGAGCATGGGCTTTACGGGTTAAGGGCTAAAAATGTAGAGGCGCGTATTATTATTTCTATAGTTAATTTCTCCCTATTGTGTTTCTAATTATAGTTTTTTTTTGGTTAAAAGTATTTGTTATCCATATGCTAGCAGTGTTATCAATGTATCTGGTTAGACATGTGTTAGTTTGGTTAGAAGCTCTCCAGCCCTTTTGCTTTTTGCCTAACTTTTTATTTTAATAAAAAAGCAATAAAACTCGCTTTTTTCCAACAACAAAAAAATGTAAACTTTTTATCTTTTTTTAATTTTGACTCACTTTTGACAAATAAGAAACTATGAAAAGCCATAGTTGTGTTTTGTGGATATATATGATCTGTGTTGTGAAATTTATAAGTACTCGTAAGAACATGAACCATATCGAAGAATAGTTTGACAATAATGAAATTGAATTTAGAAGAACTTGTATGAGCGTAAGAAAATTAATTAAACTCTAATCAAATAAATCCTAATCTAGTTTAATAAAAATTTATTGTTTTGAAATCAAATAAACTAAAAAAATAATTAATCCAATCAAATATTGTTTGTTCGTTTAGATCCCTTAAACCAGATTGTTTAACATAATATATTAACCAGGCAATTACTTATATTAATTATTCAAATCTAGGTTAAATAATAATAAATTATGTTATGTAAAGTAACGGAAAATAAATAACACCACGATATGATGACCTAGGAAACCTGATGAAACGAATCGTTTCAAGGTAAAAACTTGAGGAAGATTTTACCTAACTATTCTCAAGGTAAAGTAAATCTACTATAAGAGAATTGAAGTTTTTACAACCAGATTTAACTCTAAATCTATTGCTATCTCATGTAGTAACTTAGTAACACGACTACGTGTAAGTTTCGGATCTACGGACTCCTTCTCTCCTTGGATTTACAACAACACAAGCACCCTTACTTGTGACTTTAAGATCCCACTCAAAGGTTCCAGATCACCATCAATAATGATCTTGTTGCAGCAATTTCAGATCTACCGGATCTAATGATATGAGAATAATTTCCAATAGTAACTTTGAAAGAGAAATGCAAAATACCTTTTAGATCTCACAAGAGCACCTCCAAAGTTTCTTCAAAATGTGTCTTATGGTTTCCTTTAAGAATTATGTGAAATAGATTTGAAACCCTAATCACTTAATGGGCCAATAGGTTGTTGGGCTTAATTAAAATTCTATAGAATCTGATTTTCTACAATTTTCAATTGGCTGAGTTTCACAAAATTTGAACTCTCTTTTTTTCCAACTTGAATGTTCTTGTATTCTGACTTATAATACCTTGAGCATTGTCTAATAAACTCTATAGACTCTAAGATTTATACCTATACAAGTTTGTACTCACGGTTTGCCAATTGTTTTAAACTTTTAGAACCTAACAAATATATTATTAAAATAGTAACAGATGTAAACAAACAAGATAAAGGAATTCAAGTTTTGAAATCTGCTTTGTTAATTCATATCAGTATATATTCATGATCATTCATTTTTTCGAGCCCACTGCATGATAATCTAGAAGTCAATCTTACCATCATGGAAAATATTATCATTAAAACCCCTATTTTAAAAAATCTAAAACTTGTTCTTCTTCGCTTCCCAAATATAAAATCAAATCATCAATTGTATAAGTTAAAGATATCCAATTTTAAAATCAAACAATTATAAACCAAGCATTCAATTAATTAGGATAAATCCAAAATCATGAGAAAAACATTATTATATTGAACTTACATTAAGAATCTTATCTTAGTCAATTGGTATGAAATAGGAACAATTTAAATCATTAAAGAACAGCTATTGTGGAAAAAATTAAATTACATAAATAATACTAACTCTCATTGAAAATTTAACTACTCATGTACATTTAAATAAAACACAAAAATTAAATATTAAAAATTAAACTAGACAAATAAATTAGAGAAGGAAATAGTCACAATATAGCCCTAGTCCTTCTCTTTTTTTTTTTTTTTCTCTTTTTTCCTGGGTCACGCATGTACAAACTGACTTAGGGACTTATATAAGAAAAGAGCCGTCTGACACACTATGCAATAATCCTAATACAAGTAGAACAAGGAATTCATATTTAATTCCAAGCCACGCACATGCAAGGGATTCCTTGCTTTAAACGCTGACTTTTATTTATTTTTTGACAGGTCTCGTTGCTTGATTTTATTAGGAGTTTCTTTCCTTGCAAACTTCATCCTCGTTGAATTGAATCTTGGGCTGCTTCTTATTTTTCATTCTCTTCTTTTTTTTTTTTTTTTTTGGGTCTTCTCTTGAATTCACGCCTGGGCTGGATGTTTAGTTTGGGCAGAATCTCTATTTCATCTTCATGCTTCACACCAGGGTCTCAACTTAATTAGCTTGAACATTGGCCTAGCCTCATTTTGTATGTAAATCCTTTATTATTTATAAACAAAGACAACTTATAGTCAGTTACAAAATAGCATAAAAGTGAGGCCAAAATGCAAATATAAGAGTACTTTTTTATACATTTTTCGTGCACATCAATCTTCCATGTCATGTGATGCCATGGGACTGTTCCAGAAAATGTTAGAGAAACAATAACTAACAAATATGAAAGGTATTTAGGAATTTAGGATGGAAACTTTTTTGATGACTCAAAGTATATAACGTAAGGCAACACCATTGAGAAAAAGAGAGGAAAAAAACAGATTTCATATATCTCAATGCCACCTATATCCATATATTCAGTGTCAAAATGACAGGTAACGAATCCCTAAAATGCAGGCCTTAGAAAACTAGAAATAGTATTTGTTCTTAATTTTCCACTCAGGATCTTTTTCATGTTACCTGTAAGCTATATTCCCAAGTTCCTGATGGGAGAAAACACCATGATGGTATATAATTAATCAGAAATAAAACGTAAACAACTGGCTAGGACCACCAAAACAAACCGTAACCCATTCTTTTTTTCTGTTTTTATATGCTGAAAGCAATTTTCATCATCATCTGTTTACAAAATCATGCGACTACCAACTATAGAATTTGCAGTGTTAAAATTATTTCAAGTAAGGCAACCACAAAAAGTCAATTAAAGAAAAATTTTAACCATTCTATAATCCCTTCACGTTTACAACATACAAATATATATATATATATATATATATATATATATATATAAATGCGCATAATTCTTTTGTATCACTTGCAGAGGCCGACCAGGTGGGGCCCAAGGGGCCCGGTCTCCTCCTAGGTCCAAAATTTTTTTTTTTTGTTATTATATATTTTATTTTTGTAGTTGAGCTCCTTTCAAAACTTTAGATCCCTTTCTTTTCAATCAGTCTAGTTAATCTAACTCAAATAACAACTATCCAACTTAAAAACCTAACAAAAACAATAAAAAATTCATGATGATAATAGTATATTTTAGCAAAAAAACTATTTTATCAATAAAGAACTAGAAAATCATGTGTTATTAAAGAAGTTAAAGTTAAATTTTTTGCAACTACAGTAAACTAATATAAACATCAGTTGACTATAGCAAGTTGTTAAAAATAAAATATAATATTTTATTAAAATTATATCTTTTCGTTCAATTAAAAAACTCAAATTCTCTCTCTTCTTTTATTATTTTAATGATTTGTTTATATTATTTTAAATGAAGTAATACAAAAATAGAACATTTAATATTGGGTGTATTATAAAGTGATGTGATAAAATAGATAAAATAATTTTTTGAGGTGTTAAAAGCTAAAATTTTTAGCACTACTATTATGAATGCTCTAACTTCAAAAAAAAAAAATAATAATAATAATAAAATCCTAGCAAGCCTAGTATTTTTTTTAAAAAAAAAATTATTTTGTTTTGTTTTTTGTTGGTAGATGATTGCATCTTAATATATTTAGAAACAACAACTTTGTGTATTTATAATTTTTTAATACTGTATGAATACCTATTTAGAGTTTTTTTTTCTTTTTTTTTCTTTATATTCCGGCATCCACTAGCTTAAAATTATGGGTCTGTCCCTGATCTCTTGTCATGTATAATTCTTTCATCATCAATTATTGTAATCCAATTGCTTGCTATGTATTGGTATAGGCTTTGGTAAAAATATGTGCATATATTTTACTTAAAGAAAGATTACTCTGCTTCTGCCGCAATTGCCTTTGCTACGAGGTTCTTCCCTGTTGCAGGTGGACCATATAGTAATACAGCCCTCCATCGTTTGCAATTCCCTAGAACAAATGATTATTTTTTCCAAAGCAACTATATAATTTCCACGTTAGCGGTCACCATCCGTCCAGCCATTCTTATTAGCATTGAAACTACCTAAGAATATACAGATAAACTATCTAAAAGCAGAGATTAGAAAACCGAAAAGTTAAATACAATGATGGTTGATGGAGGAGGAACTTACAGTAAAATTGTGGATACTTTTTAGGCCATATGGCAGCTTCTATCAAAACCTCTTTGCAAGTCTCAAGTCCGCCCACATCATTCAATTTCAGGAACGAGTCCGTAGGGCTAGGCCCGAATTCCGCTGTATAAATTATAAATTATTCAGGAACTTCCATGATGGGAAAGAAATTTCTTTCAAAACTGTTCAAAATGCCTTCATATTGTTAAATATTAACATTGATACACTATGTTAAATATGCTAGTATAAATGTGGAAGCGAAAGCATAAAGTATAGAACATAGTAACACACGAGAGTTACGTGATTCAACCTAACAGCCTACATCCATGGAAGAAACTCTAAAGGACTACATTAATAATATATTGTAGTGTAGTATAAATTCTATATTACAATGAATCATAACATGTGTATATATAGTAAACTAAACTCTAGACTAATAGACATTTAGTACAAGTAGGAGACTTGACTTGCACACAAAGTAGAATTAGACTTGGGTCTATACTAATGGGCTAATATATCTCTAACAACCCCTCTCAAACTCAAGATGGAAGCTTGATAAAATCTTGAGATTTGATAAGGTTGAAAATATCCCTTAAATGAAGTTTGGCTCTGTGGCGGTAATTTGAGGAAAGCAATGGTCTTGTAGTATTGATGCAACTTCTAACGGTGGCTTGACTATGCCGAAAAGTTTTGACAGCAGCAGTAGGAAGTCAAAGAAGATGAACGCAGTAAAAAAACACCGAGGAAGACAAAGATTGCTCTTAAATATACCGCAAGGACAGAAAACCATGGCCACAAAAAAGTGGCTCTGATATCATGTTAGAAATACTGAAATTTGTAGTATTGTATTTCATGAATGAAAGAATATGAATGAGTGTCTTTATATAGAAGACATATGAGTATAGAACAAGTAAAAGTATAGTAAAAGAATATGTGCTATATTCTTTTATTCATGAAATACAATACTACAAGATTAAGACTCGCTTTGATGGGTCCATTGAGTACTATAAAACTTGTCTCATTGCAAAAAGTTTTACACAGGAGTATAGGATTGCTTATAAAGAGACCTTTACTCTAGTTGCTCGTATCTCATCTGTTCGTGCCCTCTTAGCTATTGCTACTACCAGTAAATGGGACCTTTTTCAAATGGATATCAAAAATGCATTCCTTAATAGGGATTTAAGTGAAGAAGTTTATATGCAACATCTTTCTGGTCTCTCTGTTGACTCCAACAAGATTTGTCACCTTCGACGTGCACTTTATAGCCTTAAATAAGCCCCATGAGCTTGGTTTTCCAAATTCAACTCTACTATCTCTCGCTTGGGTTACATGGTCATTCATTATGATTCTACCTTATTTATTTGTCACACTGATAAAGGTACTATTTTACTTCTTCTGTATGTGGATGATATAATCATAACTGGTGATGACCTCAATGACATTCAAGAACTCAATAATTTTCTCAGTTAGCAATTTGAGATAAAAGATCTTGGACATCTCAGCTACTTCTTGGGTTTTGTTAGCAATTTAAGATAAAAGATCTTGGACATCTCAGCTACTTCTTGGGTCTTGAAATTACTCATTCTACAAATAGACTTTATATTACTCAAGCCAAGCATGTCTTTAAACTCTTGTCTTGAGCTGGACTCACTGATAGCAAGCAAGATTGTTGACACTTCAGTTGAGCTTAATGCGCATCTGAATCCTTCAGGGGGAAACCATTATCTAATCCCTCTTTTTACAAATGCTTGGTTGGCAACCTAGTTTAACTCACTGTCACTCATCCAAACATTTCCTAAGTTGTTCACCAGGTGAACCAGTATTTGTCTTCTCCACGTTTGATTCACTATGCTGCGGTTTTGCGCATTCTTCGATACCTAAAGGGCATTCTCTTCCATGGTCTTTTCTACTTTGCTTAGTCTCCTCTTATTCTCTGTGCATTTTCTGATGCTAATTGGACAAGAGATCCCACTGATCGTAGGTTCACCACTGGTTATTGCTTTCTTCTTGATTTTTCTCTAATTTTTTGGCGAAGTAAGAAACAAACTCATGTAGCCCGCTCCAGTAATAAAGTAGAATATCGTGCTCTTGCTGATACCACATCTGAGCTCATTTAACTACGATGGCTTCTCAAAGATTTAGGTATGTCTATATCTTCTACTACTCCTCTTTATTGTAACAACTAGAGTGCCATTTATATTACTCACAATGATGTCTTCCATGAACAGACTAAACACATCGGGATCGATTGTCACTTTATCCATTATCATCTTGTCCATTGTCTCTCAAGCTGATCTTAGTTTCCTCTAAAGATCAACTTGCAGATATTTTCACCAAGTCATATCCTAAAGAATGCCTTCGTACTTTGGTTGACAATTTCAAGTTGGTCTCACATCCATATTGAGTTTGAGGGGGGCTGTTAATGTGTATAGTGTTATGGGCTTTAGACCCAACTAGATTACTTGTATAGCACATATTCTTGTATTACACTCTTACTTGTACTGCACTCATATGCTTTCTATATAAAAGCACTCGTTTATATTCTTTCATTCATGAAATACAATACTACAGATTTCAGTATTTCTAACACATATAAAGATCATAAGCCTCTTGTTTATCTTCGTTGTTACTATTTTCATCTGGCTTAACTGCCTTAGGCAGAGTCTCTAATAACAGAGATATAAGTCAATTAATTCACTCATACAGTTAATCATAACGATGAATCTACAATGGCTATGCATGAACAATAAATCTAATTAGCATGTCTGATTTCCCCTACTTCTCTCGACCATCACAATTTATTTGGGTGAATTATTTAGAAGAATAGTCTCATGGTAAAATCGTATACAATTTCATTTAAAATCATGTTTTAGAAACATAATTTCAACGTAAAATGTTGAAATGTAATTTATTATGTGCAACTACTCCACCAAAATCAGTTAAATCTTGAAATTTTATCCTCCACTAAAATCTTGGGTCAAGTTACAACTAGTGTGACTCTAAGTAATGTTACACTATCCAAGAACTTGTTACAGAATTCATATTTTAAAAATCTTATCGTTGAATTACATATTCTATATGTTCTTAACATTCATGTCAACTGGATGTTATTTACCATTTGATCCATAAACTCATCTTTTATACATTATTTTAAACTACAAAAACTTGGATTTAAACAATTGATTGATAACATAACTATTAATTTTTGATCACCTTGAAATTTTGCAAGCATGGAGTATAAAAAAAGATAATGAAATTTAACAATGAATTTATCAAAATTCACATCAAATTAAAAAAATATTGAGTTATGTAATATTACTTAAAGTTACAACAAGTCTAACTTGAACCTAACTTATAAAAATTATACTAATTTTGCCAAAAAAATAAAAAGGGAGTTCATTTTTTTTTTTTAATCCTTTAAGATATTTTTAAAGATATAGTCTATGAAATAGGAGTTGGTCAGGAGGACCACACCTAAATCAAGCACTCAAAGCCCACTAAAGACCATGAGCATAGGTAAAAAATATTAAACAGACCCACCTAACACCTTTTTGCAAAGTGAGTCCAATTAGTTATAATAATAATAATTATTTAAAAAATAAAAAAAAGGTGATGACCTACAACACTGTTTGTTTGTGGTCCTTTTTTTTTTTTTTTTTGGTGATGAACTTGTTTGGTAACGTTGTTTGAGTAACAGTTTTTGTTGTTTAAACAACACAACACGTATTTTTACAATACTTATTTATCTACACATATTTCCACAACACTTAAACAACATTACTAGAACAATGTTACCAACAAACCGAATTAACTCTATTTGTTTTTACTCCCAAAAGAGCGCTGCATTATATTAAATGTTTTGAATTCTAAAATAGATATTATTTGTAATTGTGTTGTAAAAATGATACTTATAGCAACTTGCGTCAGGGGCATGTATTCAATTTTCAGGGCAAAAGTTACATCTTCAATTTGCTTTCTTATTTTTTCCTTTTTTTTTGGTTAAAAAAGAAAAAAGGATCTTCAATGTGGGATCATCAACCTCATGCCATGTGACAGTAATGGATAATACCATGTGTACTGCACGAGTCTTGCTGGGCTATCACTCAAACTGCTCCTCTCAAATATACTTTTCAATTGAATCCCTATTCTCTCTATCGTATTTAAATATTATTTTTTCATTATTTCTTTATTCTTACTTTTATACTACTTTAATCTTCCTTAATTCTTTTTTATAATCTTTCTCCATTCTCGTAAGAAGAAAGGAAATAAAAATTTTTTTTTTTTCACTTTAGCAATTTGTTATCTTGAAAATTCCTTTTGTTAAAGAACAATAACCCTACAAACTAAGAGAGTGACTATACATGAACAAAAAATTTTGCATTTTAGAGAGACGCTTAGAGTTGTATTTTAAGAGCATTTACATCAGCCTTACAAATTTAAGATTATAGCAATAATTTGTCTAAACACAACCAAAACTTGCGTGCATCAATCTTGCTAAGTTAACAAAAGTTTAACGATGCACAATATTCTCGCTATTTGTAATGAGGCAATAACTATCGATCACAATGTTAAAAATAAATATTTTTTATTCAATTTTAGACTCTCTCTCTCTCTCTCTCTCTCTCTCTCTCTCTCTCTCTCTCTCTCTCTCTCTCTCTCTCTCTCTCTCTCTCTATATATATATATATATATATATATGGTGGGCGAGATAGTGGATCAAAGTTGGTGTGATCTAGTCTGGTGGTGGTGCGGTGGTGGGTCGATGGTGGTGCAATTGTGGTGTGATCTTCTCTCTCTCTCTGAGATTTGGTGCTTGGGAGTTTCTAGTGGTGGTGTGATTTGGTTGTTTTGGTATTGTTATAGTGGTATAATCTGGTTGTTCTAGTGGCGGCTAGATATTTTTATTTTGATTTTAGTGGTTTTGTGATTTGGGTTCTTTGTGGAAATTGAGTGGCTTTTGTCTTTTGTGGGTGGGCTGCCTATGCTATGTTATGATTGTGCTCAGTGGTTGTAGAGTTTGGGATTAAAAATTGTGAAAGGTAGGAAATAATATTTAATTCCTATATAGTATTGAGGTTAATGTATGTGTTTGAAAAAATAGATAGTTAAAATAAAAAAAGTAAAGTTTTTTGGATCGGATTAGATAAAATTTTAAGAAGATTGATGTGAACGCTCTAATGGTTTACTTTTTGAAATAGAGATAATTTTGGCTATAGCTAAGCTATTGAATAGTGGGGGCTATAGGAAATTTCTATAGGGTAGTCATTAAAACACTTAAATTATACAAAATGTAATCAAAAGAGAACTCTAATATATTGACATCCAAAAAACACACAAACAAAAATACATGAAATTTTATAATTTCCTTTAACTAAAAAAATTAAAATGAAAAAAATGATCTGATGAGAGACAAAGTGAGAACTGAGAATGCTAACATGAGTCATGTGTGAATTAAAGTGTGAGAGAGAGAGAGAGAGAGAGAGAGAGATTGGTATTAAATTACGTAATCAAATGTGGTGTTATAGCTAAGAAACTTCATAACTTAATTGGAACTTCTTAGTGTTTTTTAGTCATTCAAAGTTCAAATCATTTTCCTGTTGAATTATCCCAAAAAAAAGAGGTATTATACAAGCCATGTGTCAGTAGTTTTACATGGAGAGTATCATTACAAAATTAAGAAATTAAAAAAAAAAAGGGATAAAAATGGGCACCATAATTGCCACTGGTTTAACATTGTACCTACCTCAATATTGACTAAGGGTTTGTTTAGATACCGTTTATTACTGAAAACTAAAAACTGAAAAAATTGTAGCAAAATAATTTTTAAATGTGTAAATAGTGCCGTGGGACCCAGTTTTAAAGTTTTTTTTTTTTTTTTTGCTGAAAAAATTACTTGCAGGTCCCATGAGTAGTGCACGAGACTCACTATTTTTCAACAAAATATAGGAACACACATTTTCTATGCGTTCAAATGCACATTAAAACTTCAAAGTTGTTTCTCTTTTAAATAATAATACTATATCAGTAACGCCAAAAATCTTGTAGTTTAATTAGTTAATAGCTTATATTGTTTTCAACAAGACATCCAAGATTCACATTCTTCCTCTCCCAACTATCGAATTATACAATAAAAAAATAATTAAATAAAAACCCATAACAGACATGGGAAATGGTTAATTGCATGAGAATTGGGAATCTTCAATGTTAGATTGATTTATTTAAATAAAAAAAAAAAGTTTGGCTATAACGTCACTCAATATCTTTTTATTTAATTTTGACAAATCTACTATTAGATTACATTTTCTTCCACTATCCTTTGTGCTTGCAAAATTTCAAGAAGATTAAAGATTAATAGTTATATCATCAATCAAATATTTAAGTTTAAAGTTTTTGTAGTATAAAATTATGCGTAAAAAATAAATTTATGAATCAAATAGTAATTAACATCCGATTGATATAAAATTTTACATATGTGCTAAGAACATAAAAAATATGCAATTCAACACTTAGATTTTCAAAATATATAGTCTAAGTTAATTTTTTTTTAATAAGTGTTGTAGCAACACTTAATCTTTATTTTAATAAGACTGACTTGCATTTTGGGTAAGTTCTAGTTTAATATTAAAGTTCAACACATATAATATAATAACCTCTTCCCTTTATTGGGGCAAAAAAAAAAAAAAAAACTCTTCTCATCAAGTTATGGCCTAAAATCTTCACAAGGGGTGCATGTTTAGCCCCTTGCCCCTAGTCAGACCATTAATCAATGAAATGGGGCAGTGTAACGACTTAAGGAAAAACGTTAACCACATTTGTTTTATACCTCAAAAAGACTAGTCATAATTGAAGCTCTTTATAGTTTTTAATAAAGCCCAAATCTGTCTAATAAATAACTAATGTGTGACTCATCACACACCCACAAAACACACACAATCAATCAAATTGAGGCATAACAAATAGCATGTGAGAGCACCTCACACTAGACATGGTACTGACATTGGCTTTGGCTAATGAACTTTATGATCGGTGTGATAAATAAAATTCATTTCAATTCCTTTTTGAAGAATTATGAAAACATCCCTTGCTATCAATTGTTCCAATCACGTCCATGTCCACGACTACAATTTCCTTCATAATTATCAAATAATGATCCATTCGCTTAAGGGAGTGGTGTAAATTGGTCGGGTGAGAATATTGTTGGGATTTTATTAAACGCATATTATTTTGTTTAGCCACTAGAAGACAATAAATTAGTTCTGAATACTTGTTGAACTTAAGCTTTCAATATTGCTACTCTAGGAGGCATCATATATGTTTTAACAGGTCTTCTCCACATAATTATAATTTGTGGGTTGATTTTTAAAAATGTAGAACTGTACTCACACTTATAATTTCAAATTATTGCAATTTAAGTCTCACTATTAAATTCTTGCAATTTTAGGTGCACTATTAAAATCATGTAACTTCAAGCGCACTACAAAATCTTGCAACTTCATGTACATAATCATACTGAGCTTTTGGGGTGATTAAGTTCTTCTAGAACTTTAAACTCTTGCAGCTTCAGGTGCATGAGCATATAAGATTAAGTTCTCCTGGAACTCATATATATTCATCAAATTATGGAAATATTTTATTGTATGGCATATAGTTATAAAATCTTAATGGAAATGATAGTGAATAAAAAATATTGCTTTTTTGCAATCCTGATGAGTTGCTTGGTTACCATCCATAATCGCATTGTGGAACTCATCAAGGCTCCATTAGGTCATAAACTCACCAAGAATCCATTAGGTCATGAAACTCACCAAGGATCCAGATTTATTCCAAATATATAATATAAATAAATAAATAAATAAACATTTATATAATGCAAAATTTAATTAAGTATTGTGATATTCAATATAAGCTATTGAAATATGAACTTACTATAAGGCTACATTTGGGAGTTAAGGAAATTGATTGATCATAAAGGAATGGAAAGTAATGGAATGTATTTAAGCAAGAGAAAGGAATGGAAAAGAAAGAAATGGAATGGAATTAAGTAATCTTGATTGGATGTTTAGGAGTAATATTGAGGAGATGGAATGGAAAAAAAAAATGGAATATAAGTAATCTTATTTGAGAGTAATATAGAGGAAATGGAATAGAATCATTTTATGAAAAAATAACTACTAGACCCTTATTTTAAAATAAATGGTTGAATATATATAGGGGTATTTTTGGAATTTTAGTAAAATATTTATTAAATCTAATTTCATTCTCTCCCAATTTTTGGGAGAATGAAAATTTGAGATTTTAAGAGAATAGAGAGGAATAAGTGTTTTCTCCTATCCATTTCATTTCCTCCCACCTAAACTCCCAAATAAGGGAATGAACTTTTCATTCCCTTTATTAAAACTCCCAAATAAGGGAATGGAAGAATATTCTAAAATTATTCTTTTCAATCCTTTTCATTTCCTCCTCCCAAACAAGGGCTAAGAGTAAAACAATTAATATAAAGCATGACATTACAAACATGAATATATTTTCTTTTATTAAATTATATGTATATATATATATATATATATATTTTATAATTTGAGATAGAAATTTTATTCTAACCTAATCTAGGTGTATATGTGTATAAAGTTCACTCATGAAGAATTAAACTCCAACCCTTGTTCCCCCATCTCACAAAAACTTATACTTGTAGAGTAACTATTACGTCAAAAGTACGTGGTGGTGTATATAACGTTAATAGACATATGCCGCATATAAATATAATAATATTGACTATATTTAGAAATATTACAAAATATAATATTTTTAGCATGAAACCATAGGATTTTTAATCTATTAAATAAATTCTATAACTTTAGAAAGAATCAAAGTGATAATAGATAAACTGGATAGTACAGTTGCTAATTCTTAGAGAAAGCTTATAGTGTGTTATATGTCACACAAGTAACCTTTGGCTTTGAAAGAAACAATGAGAACAGCTACCTCATATAAATTGGACAGAGCTTGAATTTGGACAGAGTTTTGTCTTATATCGTGTTGTGAATTAGAATAAATAGTTAGTGAGACAAGGAAATATGATGACATGAATATGAACTTCTCGACTTAAGAACAAAAAGTATATAAATTTCTGAGCGATCATCCACACTTTTTAATAGACATGGCATACAGGTGGGTCAAGTCGTGTTCGGGTCGGGTGTCAAATGGGTTGTGAGTCAAAACAAGTCATTTTAAGTGGATTAGAAAACAAGTCGGGTCAGGTTGACCTGTATTGCTCACATGATTTTTTTTTTAATAAAGAAAACAATATGTATTTGCCATTTGGAAAGTCATGCAACAAATTACTTGATATAAAATGCATTATTTTGAATTCTCCATTTATATCAAGAATGAGCTCAACTAAACAAATTAATACTTGTTCAACAATTTTAAAATTATACAAATTCCAACATTACTAACTAAAACAAAATAGTACCAATGATAAGTAAAACAAATACATTAATTTCATTTCTACATAATATCAACATCCCAAAACATAAAATAAAATTACAAAAGCCGTATTGAATAACTAACTTGACAAAGAATAAAAGCATATAAGAAATTTATAATCTTGAAAACTAATTTGATAATCTATTATCAATTGTGGTTGACACTCTCTTTCAATTTGAGAATATACATTAAAATTTGATTGTTTACTTATATATACATGGTCTCTTTTATTAATATCATGTCATTGTTAAGGAATACACACTTTAAGAAATATCATAATTTATTTTGAAAGGCCATTTATTTTAGACATGAAATGTTTAAAAATAAGCTTAAGCATTCATAAATTATGCTAATTTCATTGACACTTTGGTTTCAGTATTTTCACACTTATGAATGTTTCTTATATATGTCTATAATTTTAAATATATGTTTTTAACTCTATTGTAACCGGATTATCTTGATATGTATTTTGTTATTTGATATCTAAAAATCTTTACTCATTATCAAATACCTCAACTATTCATCTTTCAATTCATTTGCATACAGTTATGTAAAAGTCTCAATTGTTTCCAAAAGCTCACAACAAACAATTAAACCAATATTGTCTTAATTTTATTTTTTTTACAAAAAAATAGTTTTAAAATATGGTTCTAGTCACGAATCGGGTCATGAGTCGGGCCAGGTTGACCTATAAAAAAATTGGGTCGAGTCACAAGTCAACTTGTTTTGCTTCAAGTTAGAAAATTCTAACTTGTTTTACCATGTCCACTTTTCAGTATATTGATACGAGGATATCACTTTGATATATAACACTGAGTACAAGTGATATAAACTACTTGATACAATATATTATTCCAAATATAAAGATGCTTGAAATTAGTTGGAGGAAGGGTGCTTTCATTGTTAAGCCCATATAGAAGATTGGCTAGATGAAAGGCAATTGATTGCCGAACAAGACCAAGGATGCCGCCTATGGCCCTATGATATTATAATAAGATTTTTTTTTTTTTTTTTTTTTTTCATGAAAATATTATAACAAGATTCCTGTTATGTCGTAGGGGAAAAGGTTACCAATTATTGACTACACGTCACATTAGCACCTCACATTGAGTAATAGAAGATTTGATGACATTATCGGGGAAAGATATTAAATAAAAAAATGTATCCATTCACATTGAGCCACGTGATTAATTATCTATGCTATTGGTATCTTGGAATTCTCATTGAGCAAGCAATAGGTATGAAATAAGTCTAGTACCACACATTGTGGCATAACAAATGTCATAACTCGGTCATGTGGTGAGTTATGGTTGATGGAAGGGTGTCTCCACATGAACCCACCAACACCCCTTCCTCAACCACAACTCGCCACATAGGTAAATTGTGGTATTTGTTGTGTCACAATGTGTGACACTAGACTTATTTCATACCTCGTGCTTGCTCAAAGAGAACTCCAAGATACCAATCACACTTTTTGTAGTGCTGCGCAGGCAATTAATCACGTGGCTCACACATTTAAAAACTGAAAACATACGTGCTTACATTGTCCCACTATCCACTATCCCCTTCCATAGGTACAGTTAACTAAATCTTTTAATTCTTTAAAACATTGTATTGTATAAAGTCTAAATTATTCTCAATTAGGTATGAAAATATCAAAACTACCCAAATCCTCTCGAGGAGAAGGGACAAAAGATGAGATCTCCAGTGAGAAGGATAATCCTTGTGGTCTGAGCAAAGCTAACAAAGCTAATGACTCTGTAAAGCTGACGGTCATATCAAGGCTGACAGGTGCACCTCAAGATCATCAATGCATGGACAAAGGCGACTAGAAGACGTGGATGGAGTGAAAGTTGACGAGATGAAGCTGATGGGGAAGAAAGGAATTCTTGACGGGTCCAGCATGTCTTTTGCTTGGGTTCCATGCGTAAGTATATAAGGAAATATCTTGCGCCCCACACTTAACCTTAATCAATAGAACTCCTACAAGGAAAGGATTCCTTAAGATACAGGAATTAAAGGGGTTCTCTCTTACAAGGAAAGATCTTCTGAGCCAAGGAACGAGTATCAACCCTATGCTACTATAAAAACCCTAAGACTCTCACAAACTAATGTATGCATAATTCTCCCAGCTCTGTCACTCTAAAGTTGTGAAAAATTTTCTAACTTAACCTTTGGAAGGTTTTTGGCTAGTACCACACTGATACTCTCCTAGGGTTTCCTTTATTTTTGTCTCGTAAGTATTGTCTCGAGCACATGAGTATTGTGTGATTTATTGATGATTTCTCGACATCATCATCCGGTATCCAAGGGTCCTCCTCCCAAGCTACAATTCAATGTTGTCTCCCTTTCCAGCTTTCCCATAATTTTACAAGCACCCTTTTCCAAAATAAATTAACCATTGCCAAACTCACCTTTTAACTCACCTCTAACTTCCTCACTAACTGGAAATTCTGCAAGCCAAGAATTCCTCACCTTTTGACCACATAGCTTCAAAGCGAAAAGGTTTGACATCTACGTTCCTCTTCATATATGCATCTAATAAAACAGGACTTTGATATGAAATGGGTGCAAACAGATGTCTTGCCAATCCATGTTACAAAACATTCCATCTAATCTTTCCTACAGTGTGTTTATTTGGAGGTGAAATAGGGTAAATGGAAAACTTTGGAGAAAAAATAGGGAAAAAAATGCGTTTTTGGTTGGGTGAAGAGGAAAGAAAATAAATGGTAGGGCCCAGGTGCTTTCTCCTTGGGCCCACCAAAATGTTTTCTCTACAAAATAGAGAGAAAACTGAGTGGAAATTAATTTTTTCTTGATTGACAAAAATGCTTATGTGCACATGCCTTTATTTATCTATTTATTTATTTATTTTTTTTCTTCTCTATTGGCAGTTGGCAGTAACGTTGCCTTTCTTTTTTTTCTTTTTCTGGGCAACGTTGCCCCTTCTCTCTCTCTCTCTCTCTCTCTCTCTCTCTCTCTCTCTCTCTCTCTCTCTCTCTCTTAATTCTTTTTTTTTCTTTTGATTTTCTAGGCCTAGGAATGGGCGTTCCTTTTTTTTTAACTTGATTTTTATTTTGGGACATGATTTTTATTTTTTTAGTAAATTTGGGTGATTGCTATTTTTTTGTGGTTATTTGTCACTATTTTGTTTTAATTGGGCATCATTCTTTAACAAGAGTATATTAGTAAATTTATTTAAACTCATTTTTTTCCATCCTCCCACTTTTTCACTCCCAACCAAACAAAAAGGAGAGAAAATAAAATATCATATATCCTCCCACTTTTCTATCCTCCCACCATTTTCTATCTTCACACTTTTCCACCACTCCAATTAAATGGACCTTATGTTTTCCCATTGGTCACTAAACCCCAAATCAGTTGCAAGAGTTTTGATTGAAGAATAAGAAAAAAAAACCATTAGTGTTATCTTTAAAAGATGTTTTAAAAAATTGGTAATAGGATTTTAATTTTTTGTAATAATTAAGAGTGGAGATGATTATATAATAAATGTGTGTAATATTGTTTTCAATTATTATGATTAGAAAATTTTGAGTGTATAGTAACTAAAATAACAGAAATTTATAAAAACTACTGTTTGAATTTATTGAACTAGTAAAAATCATTCAATTCATATAATAGATAAACGTAATAAAAAGAATATGTTATCTCTTTTGGATTTTCTTATATTAAAATATTACTTGGTATTTAAATTGATAGCTCTTAATTTTTCAAATTGACCTTTAATGTGTTGTTTCTAATGTGATTGTTAATTGATTAGTTTTTTGACCATAAATAATAGGCTTTCGTTCAATGACATAACTACAATAATATACAATGAACTCATAAGGTAAACAATATTTGGATTATAAAAATGTATTCTATAAATTCCATCCACCTATATATATATATATATATATATATGACAATGTCCGACAAAGAAGATTATAATGCCATGTCTTTTATTGAGCCTTCCAAATATTTTACAGCACCTAATATGTAAATGCTAAATTTATTAATTTTGTAACAGTAACTTAAACTATGTAATTGCATAGGCAAATTAAGCCATGTTAGAATATGTGGGGGTATGGATGGGTTCAGTTTTTGGTGCTAAAGCTCATCACACACTTCAATTAATTTTTGTGATTTGCACACGCATAAACTTCATTCGAAGTACACCGTAACCCCAAAATAAAATTAATGAAATATTCAACATTTAAAAAAATAAAAAAATAAAAAATAAAAAAAGCCTCTACACTTCTGGAGCATCTGCACACAAATATTAGACATTAAAAACATTGCACAGGTTGTAGTAGCCTTCAACCACTGCATCCTATTCTTTTCTACAGAATTAAGATAATTTTACAAATACCATAGCCAATATCCATAGGACAACAGAAGAAGAAAATACCAAATATATGATAATATATCACTTTAGCTCCAAGCCATGGATCCTTACACACTCTAAAGCACTCTTTCTCTTCATTGGGGTTGCCTCAAATTCTGAATTCCTGAAATTCAAAACTTAGCTACATCATTCCATTAATTTGACTACTTGTATATTTTCACTAAAAAGAGTACCAAATTGCAAACTCAATATCACATACAACATCAATTAAAAAAATATACTAAAAAAAAATACTAACAAAATGACAATTCATCGTATTGACTTGTCTCAGGGCTGTAAAATGTATATCTGGTTGGATTTTCAGCTTTTCTCATAATAAAAAAAAAAAAAAAAATGCATTTGAAGATGGTAGGCAAGATAAGAGGTTCTTATGTAATTCTTCTTCTTCTTCTTAATCCCTTTGAAGTCATAATCTTAGTCAACCAATGGTTTATCCTAAAGGTAAAACATTAGATGCAACTCCTTACAAAAGCTCTAAAATGTAAAAAGGTAAGTTCAAACCTAAGTGCAAATAATTTAGTATAGTGGAAAAAATGTAGGCACAAGTTTACTTAAAGTTAATTTATGAAATAAAGTAATTTATTTTTGGCCACAATTTGAGCCAAATTAACTTGAGTTTTTTGCATTTTGAGCCAATGTAGGCTTAACTAACGTAAGCTTAACTCATTAACACAATGTAAGCATAACTAACTTGGCCATCCCTAGGAAAATTTCTTAACTCTGCCACTGTACCTAAGATTCATCTTTTTGCTGGCTCCCTAGAAAAATATCATGGAGCTGCCACTGTGACTATGATCTTCAAAATGTGTAATTTTTTCAAGATACACCAAGTGAACTTGTACGAACGAGCGGTTTTATTAAAAGAAAGAGTTGAAATTACACATGCACATGAAAGACAACCCAACTGGAAATCAACTACCTGAAACATCACACTACCAGGACTGCCACACAGGCCAAAACTGAGGAGTTAACAACCATTACGTACGGTCTAGAAAATTCAACAGGAAAGTGGGTGCATGTATTATTGTACATGCACCGACTTTCCTATTAAAATATATATAAATAAAAAATATGTGAAAATATATATAATATTATTTCAAAACTAAAAACATAGGTTTAATATTGAATATGACGTAGCTTTCTATTGTTTAAGGCTTTTAGCATCAGAGCATGAAAAAATATCAAAAAAAAAAAAAGAGGTTCGTGCAAAAGATAAAAATAAGGTTGGTGAAGTCTGAGACTACCAACCAAACGATGGTGATACAAGCAACTATAAAAAGCATGGCTTTGTGGCTAATTCAGAGCAAACGGACCTTCACCTCCAACTCCAGAATCCAAATATTTCAGCCATGTTTGCCCTGTTGTTCATGCTCTTTACCACCATCATCGCACCACTAATTCCAACCCTCTATTCACAACCACCACCACCACCACCGCCACGACCCTTCCCCACATTTCCCTCCCTTACTCCGCCTCCACCACCGACAGTGCCAGCATTTGAGAATCCTCCAAACCCACAATTTTCCCCATGTTGTCCCCCTTTCACTCCATCAGTACCATATGACAACATATGGCATCCACCAAGTGAACCACAACCAGTATCCCTGCGGTTCGTGCTGGGGTGTATCTTGGCTCTAATAATATTACTTACCTTAATCGTAGTGGCGATTTACGTTCGCCGGCGAAAAGGGCCGAAAGGGGACCAAGGGGATCCAGGGAAGCCAGGGCCGAAAGGGGACAAAGGGCCCCCAGGGGAGAAAGGGCCGAAAGGTGACAAAGGTGACAAAGGGCCGCCAGGGCCGTCTGGGCCACCAGGGCCGCCAGCCTGCAAGTGGCAACAGAGCTGCCAGTGCCATGATATCTGCTAGGAAAAGATAACAGTAATTTTGCACCGTGGCTGCCAGTGCCATGATAGCCGCTAGGAAAAGATAACAGTAATTTCTTTTCCTATATGTTGGGATTTTTACTTTTATTTTTTTCCCAAGTTTTTACCAATTGGTTCGGTCTGAGTATTTGAGTCTTAAGAGTTTGTGTAATGGTTGTATTTGGGTGTTAGACATGTCTTTTTATCTTAGTTCTATTAATAAAGAACCGCCTCTTAAAACGGTTTTTTTTTAAACCCAAAATTTGCTCTGTACAAAAAATGCAATGAATCGTACGAACCGTGGTTGAACGACCCGGATTTGAGAGCCGCGGCCGGTCTCACGGTTAGGCTGAAGCTAAAATAAAATAAAAAGGAAAAAGATGGGGAAGTTGGCGTTATGACATTTTCTCCGTTGAACTCTGGCTTTTTACCTCTCATCCTTGCCACAAATCCGAAAATGTAATCCCAAAACACACAAAGTCCACAAAATAAAATAGAAATGAAAAGCACAAACCTTATCTTTATCCTGCTTCTTCTGCGTTTTCGAGTTTTCCTTCTTCTCCAATCTTCTGTGTTTGCTTTCTGCATTTATTCTTCTTGCTTGTTTGGGGTTTGTCACTGGTACCCAAAACGGCAAAACCAAAAGAAATCAAAAGCCAGCCTATCAGCATTTCCACCAGGGCCGCCAGCGGGCCAGTGGCATGATAGCTGCTAGGAAAAGATAACAGTAATTTCTTTTCCTATATGTTTGGATTTTTATATTTTTTTTCTCCCAGCTTTTACCATTTGGTTCGGTCTGGTATTTGGATGTTAGAGTTTCTGTAATGGACTTTTTTTTTTTGGGGGGGATAGTTTTGGAGTGCTTGTATATGGGTGTTAGAAATGTTTCTTATCTCTGTTCTATTAATGGTTTTGAAATCCAGACCGGAACTTACGGTTAGACCCGATTAACCGGAAACTGGGGTTCTTTAAACCCAAAATATGCCCAACACAAAAAATACAGTGGCTCGGTCTCACGGGTCAAGCTGAAGCTAGGAAAAAAAAAAAATATATATATATATATATATATTTATTTATATATATATGGGGGCGTTGACGTTATGCAGTCCCAAAACACACCAAGTCCACAAAATAAAATAGAAATGAAAAACGCAAACCTTACCTTTACCCTGCATCTTCTGCGTTTTCCAGCTTTCCTTCTTCTCCAATCTTCTGTGTTCGCTTTCTGCGTTTATTCTTCTTGCTTGTTTGGGGTTGCCTTTCCTCTTCTGTCACTGGTACTAGACATGGCAAAATTGGCGGGTCGGGTCAAACAGGTCACGGTTTACAAATGTGTCATTTTAAGCGGGTTAAAAACGGGTTTGGATCAATTGGGTTGTAGGTCGGGTCGGATTGGGTCGGGTTGACCCGTATTTTTCACATGAAATTTTTTATTTTTTATTTTTTATTTTTTTATAAAGAAAACAATATGTATTTGCCATTTGGATAGTTATGTAACATATTACTTGATGTAAAATGCATTATTTTGAATTCACTCTTATATCAAGAATAAACTCAGATTGTACAAACAAACAAACAAAAACAAACAAACAAACAAAAACAAAAACAAAGAATAAGTTGATATGTACAAAACATAGGTTGCATATTTTGTTAAAACGCTTAGTTTGCTTTATCTGAATAAGTTGATAATAACAAATAAGTTGTAGTTTTTTTTAAAAAAAGTTTTTTTTAATAAATAAATAAGAATTAAAGTAAGCTTAAAGTAAATAACAGTAAAATGAATAATCTTGGAGTAAGTAACAGTAGATACTTAACAAAAGATTGCAAAAGAAGCTTAAAGTTAATAAGCTTAAAATAAAGCACTTACAGGAAGAGATAGTAGATACATGATTTTCCTGAGCGGGAATTAGGTAAAGATTACAAGTTTAAGACCTACTAGAGGTAGCCTAAAGACTAAAGGGAAATTTTAAAGATAGTAAGAAAAATAAGTTATAAATACAACTTGAAAGGGATAGCTCTTTTATAGGTAAAGTAAGAGTGCGTTTGGATTGGGCATTTTCTGCCCAATCCTGCGTTTGCGTTTTTCCATTTTGCTTTTTTTTTTTTTTTTTTTTTTTTTTTTTTTTTTTTTTCACGCGTTTTGAGTGTGCGGCTACTGTGCACTATTCAATGAACAGTAGCCGCAAACTTTGACTTTTCAAAATTTTTTGGACCAATCACAGCACATCGTGTACTGTTCACGGACCCACAAATTTCACTTTTCAGCAACTTTTTCATTAAAAATGGGTCCCACGATACTATTCACACATTTAAAAATTATTTCGCTACAGTGTTTTTCAGTTTTCAGTTTCAGTTTTCAGTTTTCAGCTGTATCCAAACGCACCCTAAGCACTATTTACATAATGGGGAGCAACTCAAATCAACACTCATGGGGAGCAGCATGAATCATTCAGGAAGTAATGGTAGCAAAAATAATCTTTTACTATTCAATTGGAATCAACCCTTGTGGGGAGCAAGAAGAATCATTCAATAAGTACTAGTAGTAAAAACCAGTTTTTACTATTCAATTGTCATTCAAAAGTAGTTGAGAACACAAAAGCATCTTGGCATTTTTTGCATGGTGGGGAGCATCAAAAGTCTTTTACTATTCATTTCACATTCATAAAAAGTAGTCAAAAGTATATGAGAGTAGTTCTTCCAATAAGTCTCTCATCAACATTGGTTGTAGCAGTTTTGTCAACATGTGCCAACAGAATCATCAACTAAATCAGGGGTGGAAACAGGATTATGACAAAAAAGTGCCTGATCATAAGTGTAATAAGGATCATCTTTCTTAGAAAAAGAGGCTTCTGATGATGCTTTGAATTCTTCTTCATCTTCATCGTCCCAAGTTAGCATTTGCAACTTCCTCTTCATGCTTCCAAAGCTATTTTAACAAGGCAATCAAGGTAGTTTTACTAAGTCCATCGAAGGCAGACTTCTTTTTTTGACTTAGTAGATGACTTAGCAAATGCAGTAGCTTAAGCAGGAGCTTGAGCTTGAGCTTAGACAACAAAGGTAGCAGTGCCTTATGAGGCATTCGAGAAGTCACAGGTAACATTGTTAATAACATCCTGAGTGTGGGAGTATACACACACACTATACTAGCTACCTGTATGACATATAGCTATGTAAATAATATAATGAAAGAAAACTACATGGGATACTTATAAATTCCTATTAGCAAAAAAATCTACTGTTTTTTCATCTTAGATCAGTTTGGAAAAAATCATATTTAAGATTAGCTTTTAGCTTACATTGGGTTGCACCTTTTACAGGAGCTGCAAACCGCAACAATTTGAAGACAATTAAATTAATGATATGAAAAGCATTGAGAAGTTACGTATGTATCGTATGAATCCAAAATTGGGTTGATTTTGTATATTACAAATAAACTATCTCAGTTTCTCTTTTAAAAAATGACAACGAACAACTGGACAATACAAGTATAACAAATAGTTGTTTCTCAAAAAAAAAAAAAAAAAAAAAAAAAAAAAAGTACAACAAATAGTTGACATATAGTCAACTCAAATCATAATTCACACAATACTGGGCCAAAATGGATATACCTCTTTTGGTGAAAAGTTCCATGACTATCAAACAACTACACAGACACACGACAAAAAAAAAAAACGCGGCTATAACCTTTTTAATTTAGCCATAGCCGCTCTTTTCTTTTTTCTTCCTTTTCCTGGTCAGATGGCTCAGCCCAATAGACCTTTGGAGCCACTGCTGCATTGAAAAGTTCAATTCACCTTGGGGTTTTCCTGTGACATATACCAGCAAACAAAGTCACAGCACAGCATTTTGATCAGTTTCCTTGGACCCTACGTACTGAGCAAAGTTGAAAAATAGATAAGCTCCCGATAAAAAAACATAATCAAAAACCACATTTTCAAACTCCCCAACTTCATGAGGCCCAGCCCCTCTAACTGCCTGCAATCAAATACATCACAAATTGAAAAAGGAAGTGAAGGGAGCTTACTGAACGATCCAAACCAAATTGACCAGTCCAAACCTCCTTAACAGCATTAGGAGCATTAAAAACTTGGTCAAGCCGAGAATAGATACCAATCGAATGCATCTGCTTGGTATCAAAAAAACAAATGAGAGATAAGATGGTTACTTCTCCCAAAAAAAAAAAAAATACAAATTGATGATAAGATGGTTGGACTATTCAACTGCAGAACATAGTTGGGGCCCAAGTCACATACCTCCTTAGTTAGTTGAAAGGGCAAGGGTGCACGACCTTCATCCCCCATATAATTTAGGGCCGGGACATCAAATGACTTCAAATTTTTTTACTAAAAGATCCCAATCCCTAGAATCTTGAGTGATGAAAGAAGACTAGAAGTTAAGTGTCAAAAAAGAACTTTCTTCACCACCCAACAATAATCATGTTCACATAACATGATTTTATTAAAATATATATATATATATATATATGTATATATATATATATATATATATGCTTCATAAACAACATAACATTCCTTAAAATGAAATTTAAAAAGTACAAAAAAATTACACAAGCTTGGTTAATTTAACCCATAAAAATATGGGGAAAGAGAGGATATAGCATCATTAAATAGAGGGGAAAAAAAAAGGGTCTAGCTGAAATATTAATGCCTTGATTCCAAAGTATATATTAGCGTACATAATACACTTTCATTCCCCCCATTCCAGACTTCAAAATGGTCAAACATGAGAATGAGATCAGTGGCCCTGGCCCATAAACCATCACCCATGCCATGCATATACCCAGTGAAAAATAAACCATTAAAAACATATATCGAATAGAAATTTTATTGATCAGGCAAATTGTAAACAATGTTAAAACTCAATACCTTAAGTAAAAGAAAATAAATCTACTAATAATGTAGTCCGGAACTGAACCAAAGTAGGACAAGAAAAGATTTTAAACAATTACATAAGACAACAAAGCTTAAATATTAAGTAATTCACTTGCAAGGGGAGGGAGGACTTCTCAAATAATAGCAGGTTACATCCAAAAGGGCCATTTTCTTTTTATATTTTTTTATTGGTAAACATTTTCCTTTTATATTTACGTCTACTAATATGTATATATCTTGCACCGAAGTAATTATATTTTTTTTATAAGAATTTATTCAACGAAAAAAGGACAATTACATCATTTCAACACTATATAGAACAAGTATAAAAGTTCCTATCAAGAAAAAAGAAACAATCATACCTCAGATGGTTCATATGCATGATACCCTAATTAACTAAGAATATAAGAGATTTTGTAACTCTATGCACGAACTAAACAATATGCATACATGAGTACATTTTTTTGAAAAGACAAGTCTTTCGCTGCTGCTCAGGACCAAACTCTGGCTGAAACCATATAAGACAAGTCCTCTTTTGCAATCAAGAGGAAGAAAGTTTTGATCAACTTTTCCTCAAGTTCCCCTTTGGCAAAGCTGTGTGGCTTGGATCTAATTTGACCTAAGAGTAGATCTTCTCAACCCTCACAACCTTCATAACTAGATCACCGTGTTGACCATCAAGCCTTTTGACAAAGAACAGAACAAATGGTTGTCCACTATCCTGGTGACAGTATTATGGGCCATACGGTGGAGGAGAAAAAATTAATTTTTGATAGTGAAAAGATTTATCCCATAGGTACTTTGATTTATAGAAAAACAAATGTAAAAATAAGCTAATTAAAAAAGAAATTAACCCATGTAGTTGACTAGCTGCGCATCTCAATTGGTCTTTAAAATAAACAAGCTAGAAAGTAAGATTGATGCAGCACTTTCTGCTCTTTTTCTTGGAAGATTTGTGAACTAGTGAGCCTCTTTTTCTTTTTAATCTTTGCTTTTCTTTGCAAACTAGTGAGCCTCTTTATCTAGCTGAGTTGAGGTAATTTTTTGGTTTCATACTAATGGTTGGGGATTTGGGTCCAGTCCCCAATGTAGAAAAATATCCAATGTGGTCCCTCATCAGTCACCACTTAGTGTTTCTTTCAATTCCAAGTTACCCCTAGGCCAAGCCAAATTTTTCATGTATACAGGCAGTGTATGTTGTAGGTATGACTCATATCTCTCTTTTTAAGGTTAGGTGAGAGACAACACAGGGCCTAATGCCTCCTATAAGGTAATGAAATCAATTTTAGTCCCACCAAACCATAGATACCACTTAGTGAACCAAAAAACAGCAACATATATGAACTTCTAAGTGGAGCCATTAAAAGTGTGGGAAAGAGACTAGCAGTCTTAGCCTCCATAATTCAACAATGAAGATCTTGATTTTTCATTGATGTGTTTCTTTTAGTTTCTTAATGGAAAATCACTATGAAAAAGTGATGGACCATTCATTTTGTCCTCCCCCCTTTTAATTATGGGGGTTGGAGAAAACTATCACCCTCTAAATAGTTAGGCAAGTGCAACAACATTGGACCCACCTGGGGCCTTTTTGCATTGTTTTGATTTGATGACTTTTAGCTGCTTAAAATCTTTTTTGAACTCTAAAGTATCACATATTAAAAGCTTTTGAACTCTAAAATGCAATCAATACAACTGAAGAAAATGATAAGCTACTGAAGAGCAGAAAACATGCTCAGCTTTTCTCTAATAAAAGGCATAAAAGGTAATAAGACAAAAAGATTGAGTCAAAATTATAAAAAAGAAAGATTTCCCGAAGACAAGGTATGATGCATGTAACAGTGGATTGCAGAAGAATTTATGGAGATAAGAAGAGATATGTGTACATGAATCAAGAAATAAAGAAGGCCCAGTACAACAACTGCCAGGCTCAGGGGTTCGTTGGAGTAGCATTAAAGGCTTTCTGACTTGATCTTCATTGCACATTACCAACACCACTCAAAATAAAGGAGAAAAAGAATGAAACAAAAAGGAGAGGCAAATTTATAAGCAGAAAGTTTCATTGGATGCCTTTGATGATTTTTGTTACAAGAACATGGGTTATGATTACAAGAAAGGACATATACTGATACAAACCAATCTACTCTAAATCTAAAAACTAGTGTGTTGATAAAACATAAACTCAGAAACATGAAATGAACTATTAAATTGGTTTGACATGTTTTTCCTCTGTAGCATGAAAACTAAGACCTAAACAAACTGATCTCCCACTTGGAATACCCATACACCTTGACCATCAAATCAAGCACAATCACAAATAAACCACAATCAACAAATTAAAACATGATAAAGAATCATATGCTGGGAAAAGCAAACTAGATCATCAGGGCATGCAAATTTAACAATACTGCATTTCCCTTAATTTAACATCCAACCTGTTCCATCACACCTAAGTTCCTCGCAGGCCGAATAAACCTCCATGACAGCATCCACTGCTGAAAGGCCACTATCAAAAGAGAAGACAATTTATATGATTAAATTTAGTTACACATAAACAAATTCTAGTAAAAATTTAGTTGCAAACAACTTGCATCTGAACATGTTGTAAGGTCATCAAACCAGAACTAATAATTACCGAACATTATCAAACAGAAACACCATGGATCTTTAAAAAGGTCTAAACTTTATACCCAAAACACAATTCAGAGGTTAAAAAGACAACATAGATCAATTAATACCTATGGAGGTTCAATGAACACCCTGCTCAACAACTCAATAAACTCTACATAAAACAACTCCAACTACATCTTTAATTGCACTCTGGTACATATAGAGAGCAAATTGACATTACAAGTAGCCAAAAATTGAAATTACAAGAAGTATAAAATTATATTTGAAGCTAAAAATATTATAATAGCTATCAAATAAATGATACCAACTGTGTCCCAGAGGCTTAGGTTGACAGTAGAGAATTCAACAACCACAGTAAGAAAATTTGTCGAAAAGGAACCTATAATAGAAAACAAGATTCTCATTTAATTAAATTCATTTTGGTGTTGGATTCCTATTGAACACAAGCTCCCAAGAAAAGCAAATCCAAAAATTTAAGTCAAGGTTTAAAAAAAAAAAAAAAAAGAAACACAAACTGAAAATTAAATAAATATGACAATATAATCACAACGGGGCAACCTAGAAATAGTTATTTTTGCCTGCATTTAATACCTAATTTACAAAAAGATGGAACACATTGACTTTCTAACCTGAATGCTAGAACTTCAACAAATTCTGTCTCAACCACTAAAACATTCTTCTCAAAACCATGTAAAATGCAGGTTTGGAATTGAAAAGAGAGATGTCACCAGTGCAAATTTCACTTGCAATGTGGTTTTGATATAATAGAGTGGGTCTTTCTATATCAATTACTGAAACCTGTAAGAAAAATGAGTTGACATAAGCTAGATTTATGTAACAATTACATAATACCTGATAATCAACAAATCTTAATTGAAAAACAATGAAACTAAACTCTAAAGCCTAGACAGTATATTATTATAAACGTGTAAAGTTGAACACAACAAACACTACAACAGAAAAGTATCACAACCAAGCCTAAGATTTCTTAGCTCTGCCACTGTACCTAAGATTCATCTTTAATACATGACTTAGAAAGTTATTAATACATAACTAAATTGCCATTAGTATATGTCCTACAAAGTTATTAATACATAACTTAATCGTCATTAATATATGACCTAAAAAGTTATTAATATATAACAAACTTGTCATTAATACATGACTTAGAAAGTTATTAATATATGACCTAAGTTCAACTGCCTTTTACCTCCTCTGTACTGTTTAAACAGTTTAATCATTCTCTGTTCATTTCAATGCAAACTAATGCCTTAGAAAAAAAAAAAAAAAAAAAAGTTAAATTATCTTTGTGGAACGTGGAGGAGGTGACAATTAATTAAATTAATCAATGGGTGATATAGCCCAAAAATAAAATTGTAAAGGACTAATGGGATTAGTAATGCACTAGTCACAGACAAATCTGGACCAATATTGATGTTGATAGAGAGCAAGCAAGCCACTTTTTATCGTCCATAGCGACGCTGAGGATCATAGAGAGAGAGAATGTGTGTGTGTGTGTGTGAGGCTGAGGCGGTGATGGTGAGCGTGTGGGGAAAATTTCTTAGCTCTGCCACTGTACCTAAGATTCATCTTTTTGCTGGCTCCCTAGAAAAATATCATGGAGCTGCCACTGTGACTATGATCTTCAAAATGTGTAATTTTTTCAAGATACACCAAGTGAACTTGTATGAACTAGCGGTTTTATTAAAAGAAAGAGTTGAAATTACACATGCACATGAAAGACAACCCAACTGGAAATCAACTACCTGAAACATCACACTACCAGGACTGCCACACAAGCCAAAACTGAGGAGTTAACAACCATTACGTACGGTCTAGAAAATTCAACAGGAAAGTGGGTGCATGTATTATTGCACATGCACCGACTTTCCTATTAATAAAAATAGAAAGGTACATGTCACATGGGCCATGCTTAAAGCAGTGAGCTGTTTTCTCTTCTTTCTTCTTTTTTTTCTTTTTTTTTTCTTTTTTTTTTTTTTTTTTTTTGAGTATTTTAAAGTGGGTTTGAATAATATTGTTTTTATTCTTTTAAAATATATATAAATAAAAAATATGTGAAAATATATATATAATATTATTTCAAAACTAAAAACATTGGTTTAATATTTAATATGACGTAGCTTTTCTATTGTTTAGGCTTTTAGTAACAGAGCATGAAAAAATATCAAAAAAAAAAAAAAGAGGTTCGTGCAAAAGATAAAAATAAGGTTGGTGAAGTCTGAGACTACCAACCAAACGATGGTGATCCAAGCAACTATAAAAAGCATGGCCTTGTGGCTATTTCAGAGCAAACGGACCTTCACCTCCAACTCCAGAATCCAAATATTTCAACCATGTTTGCCCCGTTGTTCATGCTCTTTACCACCATCATCGCACCACTAATTCCAACCCTCTCTTCACAACCACCACCACCACCACCGCCACGACCCTTCCCCACATTTCCCTCCCTTACTCCGCTTCCACCACCGACAGTGCCAGCATTTGAGAATCCTCCAATCCCACAATTTTCCCCATGTTGTCCCCCTTTCACTCCATCAGTACCATATGACAACATATGGCATTCACCAAGTGAACCAAAACCAGTATCCCTGCGGTTCGTGCTGGGGTGTATCTTGGCTCTAATAATATTAATTAGCTTAATCGCATGGGCGATTTACATTTGCCGCCTAAAAGTAATAGGGCTGCCAGGGCCTCCAGGGAAGCCAGGGCCGAAAGGTGATCCAGGGCCGAAAGGGGATCCAGGGCCGAAAGGGCCGCCTGGGCCGCCAGGGCCGAAAGGGGATCCAGGGCAGCCTAGGCCGCCAGGGCCGCAAGGGCCGAAAGGGGACTGTTGTTATTGCTGCAAGGGCTACAAGGGCTGCGAGTGCCGCATTAGCTGCCAGGAAATGATAATAGTAATTTTTTTCCTATCTGTTTGGATTTTTATATTTTTTTCCCCCCAGTTTTTACCATTTGGTTCTGAGAATACTGTTGTTCTTTAAACCCAAAATCCGCGGCCAAAATGGCCCATTAGCATTAATTTTTGAAATATTTAGCAACAGAGCACTGTTTCGGAAATAATTAGGGAAATACCACTTTTTCGGGCCCTATAGCGGCGTTTTCCTGCAAAATTATTTTATAAGTCCTATAACAGGTTCAAGGGGCCCTATAGTGGCGTTTTTAAGCCCTATAGTGACGTTTTTGGGCCCTATAGCGGCGTTTTCCTGCAAAATTTTTTTATAAGTCCCATAACAGGTTCAAGGGGCCCTATAGTGGCGTTTTTAAGCCCTATAGTGACGTTTTTGAGCCCTATAGCGGCGTTTTCCTGCAAAATTTTTTTATAAGTCCCCATAACAGGTTCAAGGGGCCCTAGAGTGGCGTTTTTTAAGCCCTATAGTGACATTTTCGGGCCCTATAGCGGCGTTTTCGGAAAAAGTGGTACTTCCCTAATTATTTCCAAAACAGTGCTCTGTTGCTAAATATTTTAAAAATTAATGCTAATGGGCCATTTTGGCCCAAAATCCGCTCTACACAAAATATACAGTGGCTGGGTCTGACGGGTCAGGCTGAAGCTAAAAATAAAAAAAATAAGAAAAAGATGGGGGCGTTGACGTTAGCAGGCCCAAGACACCCCATCACCAAGACCGCAAAATAAAGTAGAAATGAAAAGCACAAACCTTATCTTTACCCTGCTTCTTCTGCGTTTTCCAGTTTCCCTTCTTCTCCAATCTTTTGTGTTTTCTTTCTGCAATTATTCTTCTTACTTCTTTGGTTTTCCCTTCTTCCTCTATCACTGGTGTACCCAAAACGGCAAAACCAAAAAAAAAAATCAAAAGTCCGTTTTTTTTTTTTTATTCTTTTTCCGATGAAGTTGTGTACTAATATGGCTGACACTACCCCTTCCCCATGAAAAGGTTGGACATGTGGCCATGTTTCTACATTAATTTGCTTTTAAATTTTTTTAAACCATTTTCATTTAATTGCATTTTTTTATAAGACATTTAAATGTCTAATTGCAGTAATTTATTGGTACTACAAACCCAAGTATTCATATGTTAATGTTTTTTTTTTTTTTTTTTTGAAGGGTATTCATATGTTAAATTCATGTGTATATTATAGATTAAACTAGTGCAAATATTATACATATTTGCATAAAAATATACAATTTTGTAAATATTTGTTTTGTCTATAATATAATTCTATCTTATCTTGATAGTATAATGTGAATTAATAATTTTTCTATTTATTATTATTTTTTTAACAATTAATAATATTCCATTCATATAAAAAATACATTTGAAAGATGATTTTTATTTTTACTTTTTGGAACTATTTTAGTTATTTTTTCCATTTATACCAATTTATTATATTTATTTATATATATTTTAAATAACTTTTAAATTAATCATAACATCATCATGGTTCGACCTCAATTAGACCTCTATCCAACCTCAAAAACCTTAAACCCCTTCATTTTCCGGTTCTTTGAACAGTCTGGGTTTTAAAACCATTATATGGGTTTGACAAGGCGTGTAGAAGTTGGATGATCTTTCGTGTTGTTAAGTAGGTTCTTTCCTGGGAATTTCTATTCAATTCGTATATGCTATTAGGTCCTTCTAAGGAGAAATTATTAAGACCTAGGTCCCAAGTATTCCCAACCAATAATAAAAAGCCACACATTTAAAACAACTCTGACTTAACTTCTTAAATGAAAAAACAAAACAAAACCACATAAATTTAACTCTAGTTAAAAAATAATAATAATAATAATAATTGGAAAAACACAACTAAATTTAATTTATAAACAGGCAAGATTCAAAAGCTTGAAATAAATTTGAAATCCAAAAGCTCAATCTCATCAGTTTGTATTTAGTTTTAGTGACCTTAGTCTTTCCATAGAGGTCTTTTTCTCTCAAAACTCTAGATTAGTTTCCTTCTTCCACTCCATAACCATCACTAATCTGTCTCAAACTTTATGGCAAAGAATATGGCCAACGAGTATAGGTGCTTACGCAGTCCATAGATGCGTATTTAAAAAGAATGATGAAAATGAAGGCATGATGAATTTTCGTAAAAGTTGCGGAGCAATTTTTTCTTTTTCATCAAGATTTTATTCTTGTGTGTATTTTTTTTTCCCCCAAATAACTATTTAACCACTGACTTTCTTTTTGAATTTATTTTTACATTAACAGTGTGACCATAGTGGTTGGCCTTGGTAATTGATGTGCATGTGCGAATATTGCGGAATCAGCTATCATCTAATAGCAAAGATTGATGTTAAAGTTTTGAATTGAAGATTGCAAATGTTATATTCGGTCGTGGATTTGATGTGAGCTTTGAACATTGGTTCTAATGTGATCTACTTGTGTAGTTTGGAATAGTTGTTTTAATTTGGGATTGTAATATTTTGGATTATAAATAAGGTTAGTGGTATTTGCAGAAGTTTGGAGGTTAGTATTTGCAAATGATTTGTGTTTCAGGGATTAATTTTGTTTTAGTGTTTGGATGTCATTTCAAATTGTGTTTGTTTTGATAATAAAATTTCTCCTTTATCCAAACAAATAGGTTTGTCAATGGCATGTGTTGTCTGTAAAATGCTTTTAATAGGGCAATTTGTTGTGCTTGGCCATATCCTTGGCTATATTCGAAAAGTGACTATTATTGAATAAATGAATTGTATTGAATATGGGATCCAGCAAAACTCTTTTATGCACTCGGCAAATGAGATATCTTTTTAGGATTTGGGAATTAAATTTAGTTTGTGTTGTAAATGAATAAGCTCTTGCAAAAATCAACATTTTTTTTAATCTCTTTCTAGATAAAATGTTGGCCTTTTCCTTTTAAACAATTATTGTTTTACATTGATAGTGTAATATAAACTAATAATTTATTACATAATGCCAACTAGGAGATTTAGAACTCACTTGGGATAAATCTTAGATTTATTTTTTACTATATAAATGGTTAAATATGTATTGAGGTTTTTAGAAAGTTAAATATTACTCATTTGCTTCTCTTTGGCATTGTCAGAGATCTATAAGTTTTTTATTAGATGATATGTCAGCATTTCAAGGACTCTAATCATTCTCCTTTTCCCTCTCTCTCTTAATTAGTTGATTACCCTCTTGTTTGTTTTTTGTAAGATAGTCTTTCATTCAACAGGCAAAAATGTTGCATCCGCCACTAGTAATATACCAAATTTGCATTATTTAGGAAGACCTAAACAACTAAACTTAACAAAGATGCCAAGGACTTGGGGTCAATGGTGCTTTCCCTGCACCTTATATTAGGCTTTCTTGGATAATCCTTGCATTATGACTAACAATAATTGAAGACTTCGCGTCTTTCCACTTTCTACCAACCACGACGACTTTTGCCAACCTTGTTTTTTGGCAAATTAACCTATATGCTAAATGCAATTCCATCTTTTAAACATGGTTTTGAAACCCCAACCATTCATTGAACCATAAAAGGGAGAGGTTCAAGGTATTTGAGATCAAATCGAGGTTGAACTGGGGTCGAACTGTAATGGCATCATAATTAATTTAATAATTATTTAAAATATAAATAATTATATTTGGTAAAAAAACTTAAAAAGACCCCCCCTTTTTTGTACTTCCTTGGCCTTTCCAAGGCTTTATTCAATGAAAGTATAAAGTTCGTTTATGTGATTAATATTCCCATGTTATTAATAGTATCATTTCTGATTGAACATAGTTTGATTGTCAATTCCAATCTCAAATTATCAATGTAAGGGCAAAACATTGCCTTTAACTTAGATAAACGTTTACTCGAGTGTTAACTCAGCAGCGTAATTCACTACAAAAAATAAGCTTATTTGCGATGGTCAAAGTTCGTCACAAAAGCACAAAAAGCCGACACAAATTCATATTACTGACGGCAAAAAGCCGTCGACGTCCGTCGGCAAAAGCCTTGTCGATAATACAATATTGCCGACAAGGCCGTCGCTAACACTTATTTTCAACAGCAAAACTCGTTGTAAGTACTTAATAATTGCTATTGCAAATTCAACTTCATACAAGGAAGTTGGACAACCAAATAGAGTTTGCGACGAACTAAGATTGTCGTTAATGTATTTTTTTCGACAACTAAAAGTCATCACAAATACTTGTCTTGTTGTCAAAAATAGAACTTCAAACGAGGAAGTTGGTCGACCAAATACCTTTTGCGATGAACAATGACTGTCGTTAATGTATTTTTTCACCGACTAAAAGCCATCGTAAATACCTAGTTTTTCATCGAAAATATAACATTAATGCAACCAATTACTTTTTTTTTTTTTTTGAAGAACTTTAGCTGTTATTAAAAACCATTTATCTCGTCACTCATACATTATTTGCAAAAAAAAAATAGCTCCGTCGAAAAAAAATTATGATATTTTTATTTTATTTGATAATATCCAATATTTCTGTATATGGAATAATTAATATATAAAGTACAAACACAAATCCATAATTGTTCAAAACTAATAAGTGCATTAAAAATGAAAATATTAAAAGGTCTACAAAATAGCATATTGTTCAATAAAACACGAAGGCTATATCATATCCTTTACTAAACTTGAAAGTATAAATATTGAAAGATCAATTATCATCTGAGTTAGTGTCGTCCTCCATCTAAAAGTCATCTTCCACCTCATAGTCATCTTGTGTCATTATTTACATTGTGATCTCCTCCTTTCGCGTTGGTCTGCAATATTTTAAATTAAATTGAATAAATATATAAGAACATTATTGTGCTCCAGTTAATGAGAACTTAAAAGAATACATCTGCCACCAATAACCATATTAATAGTACATCTCCATCACCCTTAACAATATATCCATCACCACAAGTCACATGAAATCACATATGTACCAACAATAGCAATTAATTGAAAATTATAATGAGCAAATTTGAAATATACATTAAAGTTTGATTGCTTAATTATTTATACCTAGTCTCTTTTATGAAGATCATATCATTGTTAAGTAGCACACACTCTAGGAAATATCATAATTTATTTTGAAAAGCCGTTTATTTCAAACATAAATTGTTAAAAAATAGATATAAGCATTCATAATTTATGCTAATTTGACACTTTGGCTTTACTATTTTCACACTTGTGAATATGTCTCACACATATCTACAATTTTAAATCTGTTTTTAACTTTACTGTAACCATATTATCTTGGCATGTACTTTGCTATTTGATATCTAAAAATCTTTACTCATTACAGAATGCTGAACCATTTATTTTTCAATTAATTTGCATGCAGTTATGTAAATGTATCAATTGTTTCCTTAAAGCTCACAATAAACAATTAAACTAATATTGTCTTAATTTCACTATTTTTTTTTTTTTACCCCAAAAAAAAAAGTTTTAAAAAAAATGGTTCAAGTTCGGGTCGGGTTGGGTTGACCCGCAAAAAAACGCGGGTCGGGTCACGGGTCAACCCATTTTTGCTTCAGGTCAAAAAAATCGGGCTCTAGTCGGGTCGGGTCGGGTGAAAAAATTCTGACCCGTTTGGCCATGTCTACTGGTACCCAAAGCGGCAAAACCAAAAGAAATCAAAAGCCAGCCTAAGATCTTTTATTTCTTTTTCCAATAACGTAGTCTACCAATATGGCAGACACTATCCTTCCCAATGAAAAGGTTGGACATGTGGCCATGTTTCCGCCATTAATTTGCTTTTAAATTTTTTTTAAACCATTTTCTTTTAATTGCATTTTTTATAAGACATTTAAATACCTAATTGCAGTAATTTATTGGTACTACAAACCCACATATTCATATGTTAAATTCCTGTGTTATTGTAAATTAAAATTTATATTATAGATTAAACAAATGCAAATATTATACACATTTGCATAAAAATATATAATTCTATAAACATTTGTTTTGTCTATAATATAATTCTATCTTATCTTGATAGTGTAATGTGAATTAATAATTTATATTTTAATTATTTTTTTAACAATTAATAATATTCTATTGATATAAAAAAAATACATTTGAAAGATGATTTTTATTTTTATTTTTTATTTTTTGGAACTATTTTAGTCATTTTTTTCATTTATTTATTTATATTTTAAATCATTTTTAAATTAATTATGAAATCATCATGGTTCGACCTTGGTCCTCGGTCCAACCTCAAAAACTTTTAACCCCTTCGTTCTCTGGTTTTTTTAATGGTCTAGGTTTCAAAACCATTATATGGGTTTGACAAGGTGTGTAAAAGTTGGATGATCTTTTGTGTCGTTAAGTAGGTTCTTTTCTGGGAATTTCTATTCAATTCATATATGTTGTTAGGTCCTTCTAAGGAGAAATTATTAGGACCTAGGTCTCGAGTAGTCCCAACCAATAATAAAAGGCCACAAATTTAAAACAACTCTGATTCAACTTCCTAAATGAAAAAACGAAACAAAACCACATAAATTTAACTCTAGTTTCTTTTTCTTTTTTTAAAAAAAAGCGTTAATTGGAATAAAACAAATAAATTTAATTTATAAACAGGCAAGATTCAAAAACTTGAAATAAATTTGAAATCTAAAAGCACAATCTCATCAGTTTGTATTTAGTTTTAGTGACCTTAGTATCTCCATAGAGGTCTTTTTCTCTCAAAACTCTAGATTAGTTTCCTTCTTCCACTCCATAACCATCACTTATTTGTCTTAGATTTTTATGGCAAAGAATATGGCCGACGAGTATAGGTGCTTATGCAATCCATAGACGTGTAATTTAAAAGAATGATGAAAATGAAGGCATGACAAATTTTCATCAAAGCTGCAGAGCAATTTTTTCTTTTTCGTCAAGATTTTATTCTTGTGTGTATTTTTTTTCCCAAATAACTATTAACCAATGACTATCTTTTTTAATTTATTTTTACATTAACAGTATGACCATGGGGGTTGGCCTTAGTAACTGATGTGCATGTGTGAATATTGCAGAATCAGCTATCATCTAATAGCAAAGATTGATGTCAAAGTTTTGAATTGAAGATTGCAAATGTTATATTCAATCGTGGGTTTGCTATGAGCTTTGAACATTGGTTCTAATGTGATGTACTTGTGTAGTTTGGAATAGTTGTTTTAATTTGGAATTGTAATATTTTGGCTTATAAATAAGGTTAGTGGTATTTGTAGAAGTTTGGAGGTTAGTATTTGCAAATGAATTGTATTTCAGGGATTAATTTTGTTTTGGTGTTTGGATTTCATTGTAAATTGTGTTTGTTTTGATAATAAATCAAACAAATAGGAAAAAGCTTGTCAATGACATGTGTTGCCTGTAAAATGCTTTTAGCAGGGCAATTTGTTGTGCTTGGCCATATCCTTAGCTATATTCAAAAAGTGACTCTCACATTGAATAAAATGGATTGTATTGAATATGGAATCTAGCAGAACTCTTGTATGCACTCGGTGCATGAGATATATTTTTGGGATTTGGGAATTAAAGTTAGTTTGTGTTGTAAATAAATAAGCTCTTGCAAAAGTCAAAAAAAAAAATTTTATCTCTTTCTAGATAAAATGTTGGCTTTTTTCCTTTTAAACAATTATTGTTTTACATTGATAGTATAATATAAATTAATAATTTTCTTTTCATTTTTATGAGCTATTACAAATTATATATATATATATATATATATATATATATTGATCTATCGCATTTATTATAAACTAATGGGTACTAAAATGAATCCTTGTGCTATGATTCCTAGAGAACCTTCGGGTAAAACCATGTTAATTCAATGTTCCCATAAAGGGGATGAGGTACACACAGTTGATGGAAGAGAAGGAAGCACAGTAATATTGTAAAGTAAATAGCTTGAATGTAAATAACTTGAATGTAAGAACAATAATAAGGCGGTAGAACCAGCCAAGTAGCATATATCAAAATAATTCAAAGTAAATAAGAACAATAGTTCAAAATAAATGAAAGCAATTTAGAACCGTCCAATATGGCGGTAATCTGTCCAAGGTGGCGGTAGCAACAAGTAAAATAATGAACATAAAACTGAAAATACTTGTTATTGAAAGTAGAATAAACACTTACAGTAGTAGTGAATACAAGATCTCAACAGTTACAGATTAACAATTACAAAGCTTGAACTAGTCCTAGTTACAAGGTTTATAGGATTATAAGGCTTGTAGTGAACAAGGATGAACAAGGTAGTAGTAGTAGTAGTAGTAGAAGCAAGGTGGGTTCTCTCTCTAAGAAGGCTAGTTCTAAGGGAAGAGAAATCAGAACTAAAACTTGACTTTTTTAAAAACCTTTAAACATAAGGGACAACCCCCCTTAAATAGGCAAAATTCGAAGTGAACAATGTCATGAATAGTAACAGATGAACAGTGACAGTGAATAGTGACAGATGAATAGTGACTAAATAGTAAAATAAAAATTTTCTTCTCTTTTTGACCTAGGATTGTGAGGAATCTTCAAAATTGCATAAATCCACCGTAGAGCTTAGCAATAGACTTATAAATTTAGAGACAAGTTCTCATTATTGGTGTCCTTTAGTGACAAAAGAAACCAATAGGAAAGAAACCAATAAAAAGGACTAACAAGCATGCCTTTCAATTGTTTTCACATGAACACTAGTCTTTGGGAACCTTTGAAAGCATCATATTGGTGGGAAACAAGCTTCCAACAGTAGTAAATATTGAAGCATTGGCCATTGTGCAGGCCAGACAAATATAGGAATCAAAATCTTCTGCAAAATCCGGAGTATCTTGAAACAGTTCTAGATTTTCATATTCATCATGGATAATGAAATATTTTGGCTTTTGTGCAAACCAAACAAATAAAGCAGTATCAGTCTTGTAACAGTAGTGACCTCATCAATCAGTAGAGGGAGCATCGGATGGATAACCAACAAAAGGATCAAAAGGACCTTGTGGAGAATCACAAACATGCTCATGGTAAATGGCATATTTATTATAGAATCCGCAATATAAAATTGGCTCAAACTTTGGAGTTTTTCCAGGAATGAGAAGACTTTTTAGATTAGGATGATCTTCTGTTTGTAGGTGAACAAGGGCAGCAGCATAGGGTTTGGGACCAAAAACAGCAATTCTATCAGTGCTTCCTATGAAATGATAGTTTTGCCATAGATTATGAGCAACATCACGAATTTGATTATTAAAATAATTTCTCCAACAATTTGCAAGATCAAAAGGATCTTTAAATGATAATTGAGAATTTCCCTCAAATCATGGCCCTTGGTGAGTGTGACCATTAATGAGAATGAGATGTTTTGAGTGTTTAACATTCATCCAGTTATTTCTTTCCCATTTTGGCAGGGTGCTCCAGCATTTAATAGTAACAAAAGATCTAGTGGAAGAGCTTTCAAACCCTTTAATAGCATTATGAATGATCTATGGAAGTTGACTGGCCTGTTTATGGCTTGTTAACTTTACGAACCTAATAAAGCCATATTCAAACATTTGGGAAAGCCAGCTAGGATTAGGATCATCATCATCACTATCATTTGAATCTTCATCAGTGAAATATGAACCATTATCAAAATCAATAAGGAGACCAGGAAATGGATGTTTCTTTTCATATACTTTGAGACTACTCCCAAAGTGATCTTCCCATTCAAGCTAAATAAAGACATTATCACCTTCGTCTAATTCATTAGGGTTAGGAATAGTAGCAGTAACAAGTTTCCTGAAATAGGTCAAAAGACCTAAACATAGCCTTGCTATCCAGAATACGAGATTGTAAATCTGAAGGCAAGTTGGCAACAGCACTTCTTAACATGGATTGGGTTATAAGACTCAATCTGGCATAATCAGTGCCCATTATAGTCTCTTTATCCATTGAATGGATTTCCTCTTTGCCAAAGACTTGACTAGTGTAGGCTTTAAGACGGCTTACAAGAGCCTCATTTTTTGAAACAGGGTTATTTTCTAGAACAAAGTCAATATGTGAAGCAAGGTCATTTTCTGGAATAAGGTTACTATAATGGCTCATATAAACCTCATTTTGAGCAGCAAGGTTAACGAGGTGAATTTGAAGGGCTCTGAGGGGTTTTTTGGAAAACATTATGGTGGTTTTTGGTAAAAGCAAACTGAAGGTTGTCAAGAATGAATTTAATAGAATCTGGTAATTCTGAATAGGTTCCATTGTGGAATTGTAGATTTTTTGACAAAACTTCCTGTAAAGCAATTAACATATCACCATTGGAGTATGTCACCTCTATCGGGTCATCTCCTTGAAGGGATGTTGATCCACTGGGGTTTACCCCAGAAGATGCGCCTTCATGCATTTTAAAAGGTTGTCCCGTTGGGAACCCTTTGTTTTGAGAATAGTCTTGTGCAGGAGCTTTTCCCTTGTTTTTCTTTTCCGTAATAATCGACTTACTAGTGGTATAAATGTGAATATTATTATTGTCCCACTTATTAGTGGTATTTATCCACGCATCATTGTCTGATTCCTGCAAAGAATCATTGATAATGTTAGGATAATGGATAGTATTTAACATTTTGGTATTGTGAAAATTACCTTTAAAGTCATCAGTGAAATATTCGTAAGAATTCATTACTAGTTCTTGAACAAGTTCATTCATGGGAGAATCTTTCTTATAAGACAGATTATCATTATCAATTTCAAACTTTGAAGTAAATTTGAATTTTACTTTTTGTTCAAATGGATCAGTAGTAATTCCATCATGTTCAACAAGAAAGGGATACAAAGCTTTAATAATTGGCAGACCAAGAATAACTTTATCAGTCATATTTTTGACAAGAATAGAAGGAATCTTCAAACAAACATTATCATGGCATACATGAGCGTTACTCAATTCATACTTAATTTTTATTTGAGAACCATTAGCAGAAACCAATCTTTCAGTAGATTTCTCGAAATATTTTGAAGGAATTAATCCTTCTTGGATACAATTCATATCTGCATCAGAATCAATCATAGCAATAATAGTGAAATGATAATCAGGAGAATCAAAATTTTAACTTTTGTAAACCATTTTGGAGGAAGTAATTTATTAACAAATGCAAGTTGGGGATCAGTGAAAGTATCAGAAGTACCTTTATTAGAAAGAAGAGCTTGTTGATTGGATTCATCTCCATCACTGTACTCACTTTGTTTATTTTGTTCATTACCAGATTTATTAAGATCTTTATCAATTTTTAACATTATCAATTCTTGTTTGAGATTATTGTTATCACTTTTCATGCTTTTAAATTCATGTTTGAATTCATTTATCTCTTGTTTAACAGTATGAATTTCATGTTGGAGATCATTAACAGTTACTTCTTTAGATTTCTTTTTATTAAATCTTTCCAAAGTTTCTTCAAAACTTATGGTTGATTTTGGTTTTTTACCAATTTCATCTCTTATCAAATTTTTCTTAAATTTATCCAAATATTCTTTTTGCAATTCAGGATGTTGAATTTGATTTATTAGTTGAATTATTAATTTTTCATCTTCTTCAGTCTTGGTGAGAGCATTAATAGTATTAATAACATTGCAACAAGAATCTCTACAACCAATTTTAATATTAGGAGAATCAGAAGAATCATCAGCAGATTGGTAGCAAGAATCAGATGAAGAAGAAAAATCATCTTCCAAAGAATCAGACGAGTTATTTCATTCAAGGATTAATTTTGAATAATTTTTCTTGCTCTTTATCATCAATATTTAGCATGTTAAATTTGTTTTTTAACTTACCAGGTTTTTCTTTACAGTCTTTGCTAAAGTGTCCAGGTTTACCACAGTAAAAACATTTACCTTAACTTGATCTCTGTTTAACATGTTTTTTAGAAACATTTTTCTTCTTATCATAGAAATCATTAGGTTTAACAAAGTTATTTCTGTGTTTTTTATATTTTTTATGGCTTTTATCATGTTTTTTACCTTTTTGCCTAGAAGGAGCAATAGGAGGCAAACCATATTATTCACAGAAATTTCCCATTTCGTATTTAGCTTTCCTTTTATTTTTCAATTGATGTTTTAGCAATTTTTCATCATTACACATATTGATACCAAGTTTTTTAATAGTACTGAAAATATCACCATAGGTTAAATTATCATAATCAATAGAATCATTTTTACCTATTAATTCTTGTTTTACCTTATGAGCAAAGATAAGAGGTGGACCGTCAATAAACTTTTCTTTCCAATAAGGCTTGTGGCAATCTTTCCAGAGCATCACTCTGGAAGTAAAAACATCTTGATACCATCTGTAATCATACATTGTTGGACAACTCAAATTATTCAAATAATCAAAAACACGAGATGAAATATTGGATGGAGTACCAACAAAATGTTTGAAAATAGTATAGATCAAGGTATTAACACCATCAGGAATACCACGACCAATACTTTCATCAAAAATAGGCAAACCTTCATCATTCTTTTTAACAACATGTTTAATAGACTCTCTAGATTCTTCAGTGATGTATGAGTCCCACCATCCACGAAGAGTACCAGAAAAACTAATAACAAGTAGATTAACAATTTCATGTTGATCAAGATCATGGTTATTTTGATAAGCAATACCAACCATAGACATGTGACTCATTTTATGAATGATTTCTTATTCAGACAAACCATCAATATTCTATTCATAAATCTTATTAGCAGAGACAGAAAACTATGTTTGAAAAGATCTCTCTTCAAACTGCATATCAGGAGGAGTAGGCTTTGAATACCAGTTTTTAGTAAAAGACATGGATTTGGAGTTCCCAACAAATCTTTTAATTTCTGGAAAATCATCATCAAAGATTCTTTTTGTAGAAACAGAAGATCCAGTATCAGAATCTGTATTTTCTTTCGAAACAATTTCTTTTTCGGAAATAGTTCGAGCAGTTGGAGTACTTGTAGAAGTACCCTCAGTTTTAACTTTTAAATCAGAAAGCATTTTTTCAACAATTTCAAGAGTCTTGGACTGAGAAGTTTTAAACATAACTTTTTCTCTTTGACTAGGTAAATCAATCAAAGATTTCTCAGTTTTAACAGGAACAGATTTTTCAGAAACAGAAATAGATTTTTCAACAATTTTTTCTTCAATACGGTCAAGCTGTTGACCAATAATATGCAAAGATTGATTAGTAAAATTGTTTTGTTCAATAAGGCTAACAATAGGAGTTTGATCATCAGCAATTTTGAAAGGAGAGGCCTTCACTTCCTCTTTTGTCACTTCATCTTTCTTAGTAGTTATCAAAATTGAGTCAAGAGGAGGATGACTAGACCTAATAATGGTTTTATCTGTCTTAAAAAAATTTGATTTCTTTATCACATTTAAATGTTGTTTTGAAACCTCATCTTCTGAAACATAATGGTTTTCAAGAAAATCAAAAAATAGAATATGTCTTTTCAATTGATTCATCTTTTCCAACCATTTTCCTTTAACACGGTCTTTTTCAGACTGAGCAAAATTATTTTGAAAATATTTTCTTTTGGTCATGTTTGTTGCAAGCATAATCTCATTGCACAGAGAATCCCAATCAATTTCAAAATCATCATTTAAAACAGTCAAAACTCTTAATTGATTTTGGTAAACAGGAGGATTTTCAATAGGGGGAGAATGAAAGTTAGATGGAGTAACAGAACCAGTGTCTTCCTCATCTTCATTAGCAGTTTTACTAAATGGAGAGGAAGTTTCAGGTTTAGTAGAATAATAAACAGAGCTAACTTGAGATTTATTACTTGAAATACCTTTTAGTTTTAAATCAGAGGACGTTTCCAAATTCTTTTTCAAAATTTCATTGATCTCTCGATCTCTTTTTGAAATGTTTTCAGATCCAGCAAAGGAATGTCTTCCTTCGTTGATCCTCAAAGGTGGATTGTTTTGAAAACTTATTTTAACAGTACCATCAAGATATTGTTGAATATGGGCGAGATTAAGTTCATCAAAATGGGTTTAGAAGGAGGGGTTTCTTGTTCTAACAACCAATCATTAGGAAGTTTAACATCTTGCCATTGAATCATTTTTGGAACTTGAATTTTAGCAACAAAAGTTGAACATTGAATTAACATGGTTTTACCCGAAGGTTCTCTAGGAATCATAGCACAAGGATTCATTTGAGTACCCGTTAGTTTATAATAAATACGATAGATCAAAGCAAAAGGCTTACTACCCTCTTCCATGTGATAGCCAGATGAAGCAATGTTCAATGTCAAAGCTTTAACAATATTAGGATCATCCAAAACAAGAGTAAGATCAGGATAACAGTTAAAATAAACAGGACCATCATACATAGAAGCAGTAATCATACCAAGGATGCTATCTTTGAAAATCTTAAATCTAGCATCTCTTAAGCACATGAGAACAAAAGCATTAATACCCTTTTGGGTTAGCAGTTTAATAGCAACTTGAACTATACCAATATGCAAATAACTGAATTTTTTAGCAGCAAGAAAGTCATTAATATTCTTTTTAGTGAGCAAACAACATTTTTCATGAACTCTCGAAATAGAAAAAATTTGTTCAATAGTTCTAGCTTTGTAAGCAGAATGAAAAGTACTTTCAACAAAACTAGTTTTGTAAATAGTTTTAGTATCAACTTTAGGAATAGTCCATTTACGAAAATTAGGGATCAACTCATTATCATCAAAAGTGTGATCTTCTTCATTTATAATATCAGGAGGACAACTAGTCCTGGAGTTGATAGAGGAGTTGGATCTCCACAACTTATCCATACTATCCTAGGTTCAACACTCAGTTATCATGTTTTTCTTACAACCATTGCATTTCGTAACACATACCCTAACCAACCTTATACCTCTCATGCCCTACACGCCCTCTCTTGGCTCAAATGGGCTTTACAGCTAGGTTCTAGGACTTCAGTTTACGACTAGGGTGGCGCCAACAATGGTAAGAAGGGAACATAACAACAGAATATCAAGCGTTCGGGTAGACACGGACAAGAGACAAAGAACTCAACAATACTACCACTGACCAGAAAAGAGTGGCTCTAACACCATAAAGGGGATGAGGTACACACAGTTGATGGAAGAGAAGGAAGCACAGTAATATTGTAAAGTAAATAGCTTGAACGTAAATAACTTGAATGTAAGAACAATAATAAGGCGGTAGAACCGGCCAAGCAGTATATATCAAAATAATTCAAAGTAAATACGAACAATAGTTCAAAATAAATGAAAGCAATTTAGAACCGTCCGGTATGGCAGTAATCCATCCAAGGTAGCGTTAGCAACAAGTAAAATAATGAACATAAAACTGAAAATACTTGTTATTGAAAGTAGAATAAACACTTACAGTAGTAGTGAATACAAGATCTCAACAGTTACAAAGCTTGAACTAGTCCTAGTTACAAGGTTTGTAAGATTACAAGGCTTGTACTGAACAAGGATGAACAAGATAGTAGTAGTAGTAGAAGCAAGGTGGGTTCTCTCTCTAAGAAGGCTAGTTCTAAGGGAAGAGAAATCAGAACTAAAACTTGACTTTTTTAAAAACCCTTTAAACATAAGAGACAACCCCCCTTAAATAGGCAAAATTCGGAGTGAACAGTGTCATGAAAAGTAACAGATAAATAGTGACAAGTGAATAGTGAATAGTGAATAGTGACAGATGAATAGTGACAAGTGAATAGTGAATAGTGACTGAATAGTAAAATAGAAGTTTTCTTCTCTTTTTGACTTAGGATTGTGGGGAATCTTCAAAATTGCATGAATCCACCGTAGAGCTCAGCAATAGACTCAGAAGTTTAGCGACAAGTCCTCATTATTGATGTCCTTTAGTGACAAAAGAAACCAATAGGAAAGAAACCAATAAAAAGGACTAACAAGCATGCCTTTCAATTGTCTTCACATGAACACTAGTCTTTAGGAACCTTTGAAAGCATCATATTAGTGGGAAACAAGCTTCCAACAGTAGTAAATATTGAAGCATTGGCCATTGTGCAGGCCAAACAAATATAGGAATCAAAATCTTCTGCAAAATCCGGAGTATCTTGAAACAGTTCCAGATTTTCATATTCGTCATGGATAATGAAATATTTTGGCTTTTGTGCAAGCCAAACAAATAAAGTAGTATCAGTCTTGTAACAATAGTGACCTCATCAATCAGTAGAGGGAGCATCGGATGGATAACCATCAAAAGGATCAAAAGGACCTTGTGGAGAATCACAAACATGCTCATGGTAAATGGCATAATTATTATAGAATCCGCAATATAAAATTGGCTCAAACTTTGGAGTTTTTCCAGGAATGAGAAGACTTTTTAGATTAGGATGATCTTCTGTTTGTAGGTGAACAAGGGCATCAGCATAAAGTTTGGGACAAAAACAGCAATTCTATCAGTGATTCCTATGAAATGATAGTTTTTTCATAGATTATGAGCAACATCACGAATTTGATTCTTAAAATAATTTCTCCAACAATTTGCAAGATCAAAAGGATCTTTAAAGGATAATTGAGAATTTCCCTTAAACCATGGTCCTTGGTGAGTGTAAACATTAATGAGAATGAGATGTTTTGAGGGTTTAACATTCATCCAGTTATTTCTTTCCCATTTTGGCAGAGTGCTCCAACATCTAATAGTAACAAAAGATCTAATAGAAGAGCTTTCAAACCCTTTAATAGCATTCTGAATGATCTGTGGAAGTTGACTGGCCTGTTTATGGCTTGTTAACTTTACGAACCTAATAAAGCCATATTCAAACATCTAGGAAAGCCAGCTAGGATTAGGATCATCATCATCACTATCATCTGAATCTTGATCAATGAAATATGAACCATTATCAAAATCAATAAGGAGACCAGGAAATGGATGTTTCTTTTCATATACTCTAAGACTACTCCCAAAGTGATCTTCCCATTCAAGTTGAATAATGACATTATCACCTTCGTCTAATTCATTAGAGTTAGGAATAGTAGCAGTAACAAGTTTCCTAAAATAGATCAAAAGACCTAAACATAGCCTTGCTATCCAGAATACGAGATTGTAAATCTGAAGGCAAGTTGGCAACAACACTTCTTAACATGGATTGGGTCTTAAGACTCAATCTAGCATAATCAGTGCCTATTATAGTCTCTTTATGCATTGAATGGATTTCCTCTTTGCCAAAGAGTTGACTAGTGTAGGCTTTAAGACGGCTTACATGAGCCTCATTTTTTGAAACAAGGTTATTTTCTGGAACAAAGTCAATATGTGAAGCAAGGTCATTTTTCTGGAATAAGGTTACCATAATGGCTCATATAAACCTCATTTTAAGCAGCAAGGTTAACGAGGTGGATTTCAAGGGCTCTGAGGGTTTTTTCGAAAACATTACGGTGGTTTTTGGTAAAAGCAAACTGAAGGTTGTTAAGAATGAATTTAATAGAATCTGGTAATTCTGAATAGGTTCCATTGTGGAATTGTAGATTTTTTGACAAAGCTTCCTGTAAAGCAATTAATATATCACCATTGGAGTATGTCACCTCTACCGAGTCATCTCCTTGAAGGGATGTTGATCCACTGGGTTTTACCCCAGAAGATGCGCCTTCATGCATTTTAAAAGGTTGTCCCGTTGGGAACCCTTTGTTTTGAGAATAGTCTTGTGCAGGAGCTTTTCCCCTGTTTTTCTTTTCCATAATAATCCACTTACTAGTGGTATAAATGTGAATATTATTATTGTCCCACTTATTAGTGGTATTTATCCACGCATCATTGTCCGATTCCTGCAAAGAATCACTGATAATGTTAGGATAATGGATAGTATTTAACATTTTGGTATTGTGAAAATTATCTTTAAAATCATCAGTGAAATATTGGTAAGAATTCATCACTAGTTCTTGAACAAGTTCATTCATGGGAGAATCTTTCTTATAAGACAGATTATCAGTATCAATTTCAAACTTTGAAGCAAATTTGAATTTTACTTTCTGTCCAAATGGATCAGTAGTAATTCCATCATGCTCAACAAGAAAGGGATACAAAGCATTAATAAATGGCAGACCAAGAATCACTTTATCAGTCATATTTTTGACAAGAACAGAAGGAATCTTGAAACAAACATTATCACGGCACACATGAGCGTTACTCAATTCATACTTAACTTTCATTTGAGAACCATTAGCAGAAACCAATCTTTCAGTAGATTTCTCGAAATGTTTTGAAGGAATTAATCCTTCCTGGATACAGTTCATATCTGCACCAGAATCAATCATAATAATAACAGTGAAATGATAATCAGGAGAAACAAAAGTTTTAACTTTTGTAAACCATTTTGGAGGAATTAATTTATTGACAAAAGCAAGTTGGGGATCAGTGAAAGAATCAGGAGTACCTTTATCAGAAAGAAGAGCCTGTTGACTAGATTCATCTCCATCACTGTACTCATTTTTTTTATTTTGTTCATTACCGGATTTATTAAGATCTTTATCAATTTTTAAGAATATCAATTCTTGTTTGAGATTATTGTTATCACTTTTCATGCTTTTAAATTCATGTTTGAATTCATTTATCTCTTGTTTAACAGTATGAATTTCATGTTGGAGATCATTAACAGTTACTTCTTTGGATTTCTTTTAATTAAATCTTTCCAAAGTTTCTTCAAAACTTATGGTTGATTTTGGTTTTTTACCAATTTCATCTCTTATCAAATTTTTCTTAAATTTATCCAAATATTCTTTTTGCAATTCAGGATTTTGAATTTGATTTTTTAGTTGAATTATTAATTTGTCATCTTCTTCAGTCTTGGTGAGAGCATTAACAGTATTAATAACATTGCAACAAGAATTTTTACAACCAATTTTAATATTAGGAGAATTAGAAGAATCATCAGTAGATTGATAGCAAGAATCAGATGAAGAAGAAAAATCATCTTCCAAAGAATCAGACGAGTTGTTTGATTCAAGGATTTTGAATAATTTTTCTTACTCTTTATCATCAATATTTAGCATGTTAAATTGGTTTTTTAACTTACTGGGTTTTTCTTTACAGTATTTGCTAAAGTGTCCAGGTTTGCCACAGTTAAAACATTTACCTTTACTTGATCTCTGTTTAACATGTTTTTTAGAAACATTTTTCTTCTTATCATAGAAATCATTAGGTTTAACAAAGTTATTTATGTATTTTTTATATTTTTTATGGCTTTTATCATGTTTTTTACCTTTTTGCCTAGAAGGAGCAATAGGAGGCAAACCATATTGTTCACAGAAATTTCCCATTTCATATTTAGCTTTCCTTTTATTTTCTAATTGATGTTTTAGCAATTTTTCATCATTACACATATTGATACCAAGTTTTTTAATAGTGCTGAAAATATCACCATAGGTTAAATTATCATAATCAATAAAATCATTTTTACCTATTAATTCTTGTTTTACCTTATGAGCGAAGATAGGAGGCAAACCGTCAATAAACATTTCTTTCCAATAAGGCTTATGGTAATCTTTCTGGAATATCACTCTGGAAGTAAAAACATCTTGATACCATCTGTAATCATACATAATTGGACAACTCAAATTATTCAAATAATCAGAAACACGAGATGAAATATTGGATGGTGTACCAACAAAATGTTTGAGAATAGTATAGATCAAGGTATTAACACCATCAGGAATACCACGACCAATACTTTCATCCAAAATAGGCAAACCTTCATCATTCTTTTTAACAGCATGTTTAATAGACTCTCTAGATTCTTCAGTGATGTACGAGTCCCACCATCCACGAAGAGTACCAGAAAAACCAGTTACAAGTAGATTAACAATTTCATATTGATCATGATCATGGTTATTTTGATAAGGAATACCAACCATAGACATGTGACTCATTTTATTAATGATTTCTTGATCAGACAAACCATCAATATTTCATTCATAAAGCTTATCAGCAGAGACAGAAAACTGTGTTTGAAAAGATCTCTCTTCAAACTGCATATCAGGAGAAGTAGGTTTTGAATACCAGTTTTTAGTAAAAGACATGGGTTTGGAGTTCCCAACAAATCTTTTAATTTCTGGAAAATCATCATCAAAGATTCGTTTTGCAGAAACAGAAGATGCAGTATCAGAATCTATATTTTCTTCAGAAACAATTTCTTTTTTGGAAATAGTTCGAGCAGTTGGAGTACTTGTAGAAGTACCCTCAGTTTTAACTTTTAAATCAGAACGCATTTTTTCAACAATTTCAAGAGTCTTGGATTGAGAAGTTTTAAACATAATTTTTTCTCTTTGACTAGGTAAATCAATCAAAGATTTCTCAATTTTAACAAGAACAGATTTTTCAGAAACAGAAACAGATTTTTCAACAATTTTTTCTTCAATACGGTCAAGTTATTGACCAATAATATGCAAAGATTGATTAGTAAAACTATTTTGTTCAATAAGGCTAGCAATAGGAGTTTGATCATCAACAATTTTGAAAGGAGAGGCCTTCACTTCCTCTTTTGTCACTTCATCTTTCTTAGTAGTTATCAAAATTGAGTCGAGGAGGATGACTAGACCTAATAATGGTTTTATCTATCTTAACAAAATTTGATTTTTTTATCACATTTAAATGTTGTTTTGAAACCTCATCTTCTGAAACATAATGGTTTTCAAGAAAATCAAATAACAAAATATGTCTTTTTAATTGATTCATCTTTTCCAACCATTTTCCTTTAACATGGTCTTTTTCAGACTAAGCAAAATTATTTTGGAAATATTTTCTTTTGGTCATGTTTGTTGCAAGCATAAACTCATTGTATAGAGAATCCCAATCAATTTCAAAATCATCATTTAAAACAGTCAAAACTCTTAATTGATTTTGGTAAACAGGAGGATTTTCAGGAGGGGGAGAATCAAAGTCAGATGGAGTAACAGAAACAGTGTCTTCCTCATCTTCATTAGTAGTTTTACTGAATGGAGAGGAAGTTTCAGGTTTAGTAGGATAATAAACAGGGCTAACTTGAGATTTATCACTTGAAATAACTTTTAGTTTTAAATCAGAGGGCGTTTCCAAATTCTTTTTTGAAAATTCATTGATCTCTCGATCTCTTTTTGAAATGCTTTCAGATCCAGCAAAGGAATGTCTTCCTTCGTTGATCCTCAAAGGTGTATTGTTTTGAAAACTTATTTTAACAGTACTATCAAGATATTGTTGAATACGGGTGAGATCATGTTCATCAAAAATGGGTTTAGAAGGAGGGGTTTCTTGTTCTAACAACCAATCATTAGGAAGTTTAACATCTTGCCATTGAATCATTTTTGGAACTTGAATTTTAGCATCAGGAGTTGAACATTGAATTAACATGGTTTTACCCGAAGGTTCTCTAGGAATCATAGCACAAGGATTCATTCGAGTACCCATAAATTTATAATAAATGCGATAGATCAAAGCAAAAGGCTTACTACCCTCTTCCATGTGATAGCCAGATGAAGCAATATTCAATGTCAAAGCTTTAACAATATTAGGATCATCCAAAGCAAGAGTAAGATCAGGATAACAGTTAAAATAAACAGGACCATCATACATAGAAGCAGTAATCATACCAAGGATGCTATCTTTGAAAATCTTAAATCTAGCATCTCTTAAACACATGAGAATAGAAGCATTAATACCCTTTCGGGTTAGTGGTTTAATTTATATATATATATATATATATATATATAAACCGGTGATGTGGAAAACTTTATTTTGAAGTAGCCCTTCTTTCTAAGCATGCCACCCAAGATTGCCAACCAATGGTAACCACCACGTACCGAACTCAACTAAGCCCTGATTATTTTTGGATCTATCATTTGATTTGGGATTTGGTTGATAGCTAGGTGTTTTTTGTGGGTTTTTTTTTTTTTTGTGAATTTTTAAATGAAAAATTAGCTTAAAATGGGGGTTAATGGTCTTAGTCTAACAGAATTTAACTGAATGATTATATAATAGACCAATTTTGTATTGGGTGCTTCATGGGATAGTTTACGATTTTCTAAACTTCCAAGATAGACTAGTTAACAATTTGCAACTTAACTATTCTCAAAATTAATAGACTACATCTTAAATTTTTGGAAATTTTCATTTTCCATCTTTCAAAATTAAAAATTTTTAGATTGTGACTCTTAAGGTTACACATGTACATCATTAGTGAGATTGTCATGTGGCAATTAAGTTTAAAGTTGGCGTGTTTAGGGTCAAAAATCACGATTCAAATTTTCAAATCATGATTTTTTGTGTTTAATAAAAGTAAGATCATGTTTTTTGATCCAATAAACATGATTCTTCTCTATCCATGGCCATAGGTTAGAAGGATGGTATTTTTGTCTCACCTGATCCAAAGCATAAGGAGTATTTGTGGCTGCTAGAATCAGAACATTTTCCACACTGTCGCATACACCCTGAAATGTATTGAAGAAAATTTCCATTTCAAGATTACATGTAGGTAAGTGGAAGGAAACAATTAATGATAATGCCATATATTTACTATTTAATAAAATATAAAGTTATTATGAACAGCATTGCAAACTAGCCTGCCATTTAAAGGCCAACAAGGAAATGGTTGGTCATCTTCTCATCTATTGTATGTTAATGATTCCTTTTAAAAAAAAATAAAAAATAAAAAGAAAAAAACAGGGGATGTATACAACAGGAATAAAAACAACAACAACAACAACAAAAAGGCTTTAGTCCTAATTCTTTTTGTGGTCGACTATAGATCCTCAGTAAATGAATTAGTTAGGGTAGGTTATTGATTTAGTGAGCTCATCATTCATTAGTGCAAAGAGATATGGACTATTATTAGGCCCTTTTGGATATATACTACTATAAGTTTCTTTAAAAAATCTTCTCCCATCTCCCCGTGTGTATATGTGTTAAAAATACTTAGTATTCTCAAAAAAAAAAAAAAAATATTGACTAAATATTGATCATTGATGCAAATATACAGCAATAGAATCTCACTTGTGATATCTCCACTTGTTCTTATACTAGTTATAGCTTTATCAAACACTTAATCAACATAATATACTTTAGAAGGTCTTTCTTTTCCAAAACCCACTGCATAACCTATCTAGGGATTGTATTAATTATATGTTTTCTCTAGGTCAATAAAGACCATATGAAGATCTATACAGGCCTCTATATTTTTTTTAATTAGACATCTAACTAAGAAAATAACTTATATGGTAGACTCTACTAGCATAAAACCAAATCTCTGATATTGTTGTTTTATGTCTTAACCTATGTTCAATCACTATTTTCCAAAGTTTTAGTGTGTGACTCATAAGTTTAATTCTACTGTAATTTTAATAGTTTTGAATATTATTATTATTCTTGCAAATAGGTATTAAAATACTTCTTCTCCAATCATAAGTCCAATACAGGAGTAAAAACCAAAAAGAAAAATTAAACCTAAAATTTCAAAAGAAAACATAGCCTTCTTTGGACCACATACATGATTTCAAGTTACTTAAGCTTAAATACCTTGAAGTTAGCTCACCCATACAAAACACATCAGTTCAAAATTTTCATCAAATCCCTAAATTCCATTTTAAAAGTATAAAAGTGCTCAATGAGATGCCTTGCAACTCATATCATAAAATGTAAAAAATTCATACCGAACACGATAGTAATAAACTAAAATAAAGTTATTGACAAACTACTTGCTCCCAATGTTAGTCAAAGCATGCCAATTATAATATATAAAAATGAAGCTTGTAACAAATCACTTTGATTTGATTTCCAGGGAAAACAAAATACCTGCATATGTATAAGAAATTCTAATTTGATTTGTCGAGATGGTTTGTTTTTGTTAGGACATATGTGATTTTATGTTAGGAACAATTGTCAATATTGAATTAGCTAATTCTTTGACAAAACGCACTTTACTTGTAATTGGGTAGATCTAGGATGTGTTTAATACTTCAAGGAACAAGGTTTCAAGATTAAGTATTAAAGCCATGCAAGTCTGTCTAAGAAACAAATGAAGAAGTGCTGGACTTTAAATCTCGATAACTATCTCGACAGCTAGTATCTATCGAGATTTAAAAAGCTGCTGAAACCCGATACTCAACAGCTATCTATCAAGGTTTATGAAATTCAGTTTTTCAGAACTGATTTCAATCCAATCTGCGAATACATGTTTGGGTTTTCTTTTCTCACAACCTTAAACATATATAAGGATTGTTTTAAGGGTCGTCAAAGGTTGTGTGAGTGTGAAGAAAAGTTGTGTTCATGCAAATTGTGACCAGAGACAGAATTTTCCCTAATTCATCTTTCTCTTGAAGAAGATGCTGTGTTTGTATACTGTAGGGTTTTGTAACCAAAGAGTTTCGTGATCTTCATCATGTGATGAACTGAAGAACTTTGCAGCCAACATCTTTCTCAAGTTGGTGAGTAAGTCACGTATTGGGATCCGCACATTGAATTAGTTAGCCATGTACTAGGAGCCGTGCAATAAAAGGAGAGATCGTCACTACAGAACAAGTTCAATTGGGTATTGGGGTAAGGGTTCAACTATAGGTTGGTATAAGATACTGGGATTCTTTTACTTGTAATCGCTTGTTATGATAATAGTGAATTCTCGGGAGTGGTAACCTTGAAATCATCTGGTGGGTTTTTTGCCGTATAGGTTTTCTTCATTCATAAACAAATCAACGTGTAAATTTAATTTCCACTGCATTTAGTTAATTGAAGATTTGTTTGTGCTACCATGCGTATTGCATGCTAATTGAATTAATTAATTAACTTGGCTAATTAATTTGTTAATTCATCACAAGAGGTTGATACATTCTTAGCCTATGAATTTTCATGGATATCACCTCTTCGGCCACATAAGGAATCAATTTCGTTAATAAAAATAATGGACGGAGCTTTTTTACGAGCATTTTGGAAAAGATCTGAGACTTTCTTTTCACTCTCTCCCATCCATTTAGACACAATGTCCGATGGAGAAACACTATGTACTCTAAGTACACATGTAAATGTGTTGGCAATATTCTATCTATATAAAATCTTTTTTTTTTTTTAATACAAGATAGAATTTCTACTCTAATATAATCTAAGTGTATATGTGTGTGAAGCTTCCTCTTGAAGACTTGAACCCCAGCCCTTACCCCCTACACCTTACAAACACTTATACTTGTGGAGTGACTACCGCACCAAGGATGCGCGATGGTGATCTATATAAAATCATTAGAAAGTAAACACATTTAAATCTGTACATGAGTTGTAATAAATGCACCCGAAAATAACTGATTGGAAGAAGTAGAGAACAAAACAATCGGAGATATGAAGCAATTGAAGCATAATGGCCTAGATGATGAATTCAGACATTCAACACATTCCAATAATGTGATAATTGCAATGAACAAGCTTACGAAATCAGCCAAAGACCCAACCATATGAAGTAAGAAAACTACATCAACAATATAAAATATAAGAACTCAATTCCACATTTGCTAAAACTCAAATATTTTAGATTTCAGCAAGAATATTTAATCTATTAAATCCAAAGTTCAAGACTTTTTGTCTGTCATCTCAATTATTGGACATTGTATTTCTACTCAATTATTGGACATTGAAAACAAGAGATTTGAACGGTGTTTCGTGCAGTAAAGATGAAGATCAGAGAGAGTTAGTAAAAGAAGAGAAATAAAGTGAGATGGAAAAGTTATTTTGATAAACTTTTTAATGTAAAGCCATTTGGATTTTCGATAGCCCAATGAGGATAGAAATCATAGAATTGTTTGAAGAATTAGGATGACTTTCCTGATCCAGAGATAACACATTCGGGAGCCTTCAAATGAGTAGTTAATAAAATATAAACGGAAATGCATTTTTTGTCTTCCCATTTTGGTCTCATTCCCATTTTGAGCCTTTTACCATAAAAGAAAAAAAAAATGAAAGTTGCTAAATTTTAAATATAAGCCCTTTTTAACTTTTTATTATGGATGTGTAGTACATGGCTAAATTTTAGTATTAAAATACTACATTTTAGGATTAAATACAACTTGATAACTATCATAAGTAAAATTTAAAAAAAAAAAAAAAAAATTGTCAGCCTTTTAGCCAAAAAAAAAAAAGAAGGTAGTTGTTAAATTTTAATTTAAGCCCTTTTTAACTTTTTGTTATGAATGTGTAGTACATAGTTAAATTTTATGATTAAAACACTACATTTTAAATAAAATTAAATTTTAACAAAACAAAAAACAAACCCCTACAACAACACTCAAACAAAAACAAACATGGATCTTTCATTTAACAAAAATAAAAGACAATAAAAAATAACAAAAAACTGGTAGCCTTTTACCGTAACAAAAATAAATAAAAACTATAAAAATTTTGTTACTTTGTTTTGTTATGGATGTGTACTAAGTGGCTACATTTTAGGACTATCATAAATAGGCTAGCCTCTGGGCACACGCTCACGTGTGTGCTTAAAAGACCTTCTTTTTTTTTGGGTAAAAGTTAATAATTTGTGTCCAATATAATTTGGGATTGTTACATTTTTCCAATCACAAAAAAAATCTAAGGATGTGATGAGTATTATGTGTTTGTAAGTGAAATAATTTTTTCATCACAACGCTTGGTTTTTTTGTGATTTAAAAATTATAATAATTTCAAATTATAATGGATGCAAATTATTAATCTTTACTCAAAAAAATAAAAGAGTCTCTGAGCACATGCTCAAGCACGTGAGCACGTACTCAGAGGCTAATGTTATTTTTAAATTTTTTTTGGAAAAAAAAAAAAAAAAAACTGCTCCCAAGTTTATTTTTTATGGGTAAAATAATATTTTTCTATATAAATCTCATCACACCTCTAAGTATTTTGTGATTGAAAATTGCGTGCTTAGAGACTAGTTTTATTTACTTGGGTTTGAAATCTGTATGGGATTTTGGAGGAGGTTTTGGGCTTCCCTTTCTTGTGAAGGACTTAGGCTGGTTTTCAATAACATGGGCTTGTTGGGCTCTTTAGATGAGGTTGGGCTGGTATAAAAAATCAGGTGGGTAAGTTTGAAGCTTTTTGGGCTTTTTAAATATGCTTTCAGATTGGGCTATAGTTGGACTGACCTTGGGTTTTTAATTTTGAGTGGGCTAAATCTATTTAGATGTGGGCTTGTGGAAAATTTGGATTTGACTTATAGAGGTTTCATCTGAAAGCAATAAGTCTGAAGACACAAATCATTTGAAAAAAATATTCACAATTATTAAAGTGACGAGTTGTTATTGATAGAATATAATGTGTTGTCAATTGTTGGCCCAGATGCAAACAAGTCAAAACTTGTCAACTTAACTTTTATGAAAAATATTGGAAATTGTTGTGTTTTATGGTAAACATTTATTTTTATTGATGTTAAAGTCTAAAAGTTTACCATTAAACATTACCTCAATTCAAAACAAAATTATTCATAGTTTTAAACTTTAGCATCAACTAAACACACACACACACACACACACAATATAATAAAAAAAAAAAGGCTTAATTGTTCATTGCATACAAAGAAAACAAATAATACAAATAAATTAACACAAGTTACATAACATCATCTACTCCCATCCTTCAAAAGGATCTAAAGTCATATGAGCATTAATGAAATTCATATCTTGGGCACACAAGAAGAATGTGGAAAATAAATCACAGCAAAAATTTAGTACAAAATTTTACCTGTTTTAGACTTTAGCTTCTGCTTAGAGAGACCAAAAGAGTGAGAGACAGAGAGATCGGGAGAGTGAGAGAGATGAAATGAGATTGTGAGACAGAAAAGGGGGTTAGGTAGGTCAGGTTAGAATTGGAAAATGAAATTACCATTTTGCCCTTACAGAAATTCAAAAATTACAAAAACTAAATATAAAAAAAGTTTTTTTTTTTTTTTTTTGGCCAGTACACCTGGTACTGGCTGAAATGCTCAAAATTGGCCGATACGCCTAGTATTCAAACTAATATGAAATGTTGATGTTTCAGTACTAGTGCACATACTAGTACGGTACATATCAATCGTACTAGCTTGTATGGTATGCTCTTCCTTGGTTTGTAGTACTATTCAAGTAGAATGAGTGAAGTTCAAAGGGTGTTGGTTTGGAAGATTTCATTTTGGGCCAAATGGTGTTTAGATTAGATTGTGATGTTTTAGTCACTCTTAAGTAGGGATGGCAATTTGTACCCGACCCATGGGTACCCGGTCTAGCCCGACCCTAATGGGTCGGATTTTACCCGGTCCGATAAAGAATAGGGTCGAGTTTGGGTTTTTAAAAAAAACCCGAAATGGATCTGGGTCGGGTCCGGTTTTTGGTAAAAACCCCACCCGTACCCGTACTCGTACCCAACTCGACCCGACCCGGTTAGATAAATTATAAAATTACAAAAAAACTTACCTATATATATATATATATTGCTTCTTCATCTGATTCTTGCTATCAATCTGCTGATGATTCTTCTGATTCTCCTAATATTAAAATTGGTTGTAGAGATTCCTGTTGCAATGTTATTAATACTCTCTCCAAGAGTGAAGAAGATGAAAAACTGATAATTCAACTAATAAATCAAATTCAAAACCCTGAACTCCAGAAAGAATATTTTGATAGGTTTAAGAAAAATTTGATAAGAGATGAAACTGGTAAGAAACCAAAATCTACTATAAGTTTTGAAGAAACTTTGGAAAGATTTAATAAAAAGAAATCTAAAGAATTAACTGTTAATGATCTCCATAATGAAATTCGTATTGTTAAACAAGAGATAATTGAATTAAAACATGAATTTAAAAGCATGAAAAGTGATAACAATAATCTCAAACAAGAATTGACAATGTTAAAACTTGATAAAGATCTTAATAAATCCAGTAAGGAACAAAATGAGCACAGTGATGGAGATGAATCCAGTCAACAAGCTCTTCTTTCTGATAAAGGTACTCCTGATACTTTTACTGATCCCCAACTTGCTTTTGTTAATAAATTATTTCCTCCAAAATGGTTTACAAAAGTTAAAATTGTTGTTTCTCCTGATTATCATTTCACTGTTATTGCTATAATTGATTCTGGTGCAGATATGAACTGTATCTAAGAAGGATTAATCCCCTCAAAATATTTTGAGAAATCTACTGAAAGATTGGTTTCTGCTAATGGTTCTCAAATGAAAATTAAGTATGAATTGAATAATGCTCAGGTGTGCCATGATAATGTTTGTTTCAAGATTCCTTCTGTTCTTGTCAAAAATATGACTGATAAAGTGATTCTTGGTCTGCCATTTATTAACGCTTTGTATCCCTTTCTTGTTGAACATGATGGAATTACTACTGATCCATTTAAACAGAAAGTAAAATTCAAATTTGCTTCAAAGTTTGAAATTGATATTGATAATCTGTCTTATAAGAAAGACTCTCCCATGAATGAACTTGTTCAAGAACTAATAATGAATTCTGATGATTTTAAAGGTAATTTTCATAACACCAAAATGTTAAAAACTATCCATTATCCTAATAATATTAATGATTCTTTGCAGGAATCGGACGATGATGCGTGGATAAATACCACTAATAAGTGGGATAATAATAATATTCATATTTATACCACTAGTAAGTGGATTATTATGGAAAAGAAAAACAAGGGAAAAGCTCCTATACAGGACTATTCCCAAAACAAAGGCTTCCCAGCGGGACGACCTTTTAAAATGCATGAAGGCGCATCTTCTGGTGTAAAACCCAATGGATCAACATCCCTTCAAGGAGATGTCCCAGCAGAGGTGACATACTCTAATGGTGATATATTAATTGCTTTACAGGAAGTTTTGTCAAAAAATCTACAATTCCACAATGGAACCTATTCAGAATTACCAGATTCTATTAAATTCATTCTTGATAACCTTCAGTTTGCTTTTACCAAAAACCACAGTAATGTTTTTCACAAAACCCTTAGAGCCCTTGAAATCCACCTTGTTAACCTTACTGCTCAAAACGAGATTTACATGAGCCATTATGGTAACCTTATTCCAAATAATGACCCTGCTTCAAATATTGACTTTGATCCAGATAATAACCCTGTTTCAAAAACTGAGGCTCTTGTGAGCCGTCTCAAAGCCTACATTAGTCAACTTTTCGGCAAAGAGGAAATCCATTCGATGGATAAAAAGACTATAATGGGCACTGATTATGCTAGATTGAGTCTTAAGACCCAATCCATGTTAAGAAGTGTTGTTGCCAACTTGCCTTCAGATTTACAATCTCGTATTCTGGATAGCAAGGTTATGTCTAGGTCTTTTGACCTATGGTCCAAGTATTTCCGAAAACTTAAATATGTTGCGGAAAATCCGGAACTAATTCTTGATACTCCGGATTTTGCGGAAGATTTTGATTCCCCTATTTGTCTAGCCTGCACAACGGCCACTATTTGTCTAGCCTGCACAACGGCCAAATCTATTACAATATTCAAAATAGTTTGAAAGGCACAGGCCATGATGGTTGTGAAGAAATAATGCTCTGACAAAGGCTTCCTTTTTGCCTACACAAGATGTCAACTTTGAAGTCTTTTGAGAAAAGTATGGAGCATCTACGTACTTAGTGGTGGCATGCATGCTTCTCCCTTTGCCTTTTGCCATGCTTCTCCTGACATGTTGGACCAAATAATTGTCAAAAGTTCAGATGTTTTATTTCAAAAAGTGAAAAAAAATACTATTCACAAATTACTGTTCACTGATTACTGTTCATTGATTACTGTTCACGGATCACTGTTCACAAATTACTGTTTACTTTTACTGTTCATGACACTGTTCACTCCGAAATTTTGCCTATTTAAGGGGGGTTGTCCCTTAAATTTCAGGGTTCTCAAGTCAAGTTTTACTTCTGATTTCTCTTCTCTTAGAACTAGCCTTCTTAGAGAGAGAACTCACCCTACTTCTACTACTACTACCTTGTTCATCCTTATTCACTACAAACTTTGTAATCCTACAAACCTTGTAACTAGGACTAGTTCAAGCTTTGTAATTGTTAACTTGTAACTGTTGAGATCTTATATTCACTACTACTACTGTAAGTGTTTATCCTACTTTCAATAAGAAGTATTTTCAGTTCTATGTTCATTACTTTATTTGTTGCTACCACCACCTTAGACGGATTACCGCCATACCGGATGGTTCTAAATTGCTTTCATTTATTTTGAACTATTGTTTTTAAAGCTAGAACTGTTGAACAAATTTTCGTAAATGGACTATTCCTAAAGTTGATACTAAAACTATTTATAAAACAAGTTTTGTTGAAAGTACTTTTCATTCTGCTTATAAAGCTAGAACTGTTGAACAAATTTTCTCTATTTCGAGAGTTCATGAAAAATGTTGTTTATTCACTAAAAAGAATATTAATGACTTCCTTGATGCTAAAAAATTCTGTTATTTGCATATTGGTATGGTTCAAGTTGCTATTAAACCGCTTACCCGAAAGGGTATTAATGCTTCTGTTCTCATGTGTATAAGAGATGCTAGATTTAAGATTTTTAAAGATAGCATTCTTGGTATGATCACTTCTTCTTTGTATGATGGTCCTGTTTATTTTAACTGTTATCCTGATCTTACTCTTGCTTTGGATGATCCTAATATTGTTAAAGCTTTAACTTTGAATATTGCTTCATCTGGCTATCACATGGAAGAGGGTAGTAAGCCTTTTGCTTTGATATATCGCATTTATTACAAACTAATGGGTACTCAAATGAATCCTTGTGCTATAATGCCTAGAGAACCTTCAGGAAAAACCATGTTAATTCAATGTTCAACTCCTGATGCTAAAATCCAAGTTCCAAAAATGATTCAATGGCAAGATGTTAAACTTCCTAATGATTGGTTGTTAGAACAAGAAACCCCTCCTGCTAAACCCATTTTTGATGAGCTTGATCTCACCCATATTCAACAATATCTTGATGGTACTGTTAAAATAAGTTTTCAAAACAATCCACCTTTGAGAATCAACGAAGGAAGACATTCCTTTGCTGGATCTGAAAGTATTTCAAAAAGAGATCGTGAGATCAATGAATTTTTGAAAAAAAATTTGGAAACAGCCTCTGATTTAAAGCTAAAAGGTATTTCAAGTGATAAATCTCAAATTAGCTCTGTTTACTATTCAACTAAACCTGAAACTTCCACTCCATTTAGTAAAACTGCTAATGAAGATGAGGAAGACTCTGTTTCTGTTACTCCATCTGATTTTGATTCTCCTATTGAAACTCCTCCTGTTTACCAAAATCAATTACGAGTTTTGACTGTTTTAAATGATGATTTTGAAATTGATTGGGATTCTTTGTACAATGAGTTTATGCTTGCATCAAACAAAACCAAGAGAAAATATTTCCAAGATAATTTTGCTCAGTCTGATAAAGACCGTGTTAAAAGAAAATGGTTGGAAATGATGAATCAATTGAAAAAACATATTTTGTTTTTTGATTTTCTTGAAAACCACTATGTTCCAAATAATGAGGTTTCAAAACAACATTTGAATGTGATAAAGAAATCAAATTTTGTTAAGATTAATAAAACCATTATTAGATCTAGTCATCCTCCTCTTGATTCTATTTTGATAACTACCAAAAAGGATGAAATGACAAAAGAGGAAGTGAAGGCCTCTCCTTTCAAAATTGCTGATGATCAAACTCCTATTGTTAGTGTTATTGAACAAAACAATTTCACTAATCAATCTTTGCATATTATTGGTCAACAGCTTGACCGTATTGAAGAAAAATTTGTTGAAAAATCTGTTTCTGCTTCTGAAAAATCTGTTCCTGTTAAAACTGAGAAACCTTTGATTGATTTACCCAGTCAAAGAGAAAAAGTTATGTTTAAAACCTCTCAGTCCAAGACTCTTGAAATTGTTGACAAAATGCTTTCTAATCTAAAGATTAAAACTGAGGGTACTGGTACTTCTACAAGTACTCCAATTAATCGAACTATTTCCAAAAAAGAAATTGTTTCTGAAGAAAATACAGATTCTGATACTGTTTCTTCTGTTTCTTCTGTTCCTGCAAAAAGAATCTTTGATGATGATTTCCCAGAAATTAAAAGATTTTTTGGGAACTCCAAACCCATGTCTTTTACAAAAAATTGGTATCCAAAACCTACTCCTCTTGATATGCAGTTTGAAGAGAGATCTTTTCAAACACAGTTTTCTATCTCTGCTGATAAGCTCTATGAATGGAATATTGATGGTTTGTCTGAACAGGAAATCATTAATAAAATGAGTCACATGTCTATGGTTGGTATTGCTTATCAAAACAACCATGATCTTGATTAACCTGAAATTGTTAACTTGCTTCTTACTGGTTTTTCTGGTACTCTTCGTGGATGGTGGGATTCATACATCACTGAAGAATCCAAAGACTCTATTAAACATGCTGTTAAAAAGAATGATGAAGGTTTGCCTATTTTTGATGAAAGTATTGGTTGTGGTATTCCTGATGGTGTTAATACCTTGATCTATACCATTCTCAAACATTTTGTTGGTACTCCATCCAATATTTCATCCCGTGTTTCTGATTATTTGAATAATTTGAGTTGTCCAACTATGTCTGATTATAGATGGTACCAAGATGTTTTTACTTCCAGGGTGATGCTCCGGAAAGATTGCCATAAGCTTTATTGGAAAGAAAAGTTTATTGACGGTCTGCCTCCAATCTTTGCTCATAAGGTAAAACAAGAATTAATGGGTAAAAATGATTCTATTGATTATGATAATTTAACTTATGGTGATATTTTCAGTACTATTAAAAAACTTGGTATTAATATGTGCAATGATGAAAAATTGTTAAAACACCAATTAAAGAATAAAAGAAAAGCTAAATATGAAATGGGAAATTTCTGTGAACAATATGGTTTGCCTCCTATTGCTCCTTCTAAGCAAAAAAGTAAAAAACATAATAAAAGCTATAAAAAACACAAAAATAACTTTGTTAAACCCAATGGTTTCTATGCTAAAAAGAAAAATGTTTCTAAAAAACATGTTAAACAGAGATCAAATAAAGGTAAATGTTTTAACTGTGGTAAACCTGGACACTTTAGTAAAGACTGTAAAGAAAAGCCTGGTAAGTTAAAAAACAAGTTCAACATGTTAAACATTGATGATAATGTGCAAGAAGAATTATTCAGAATCCTTGAATCAAACACCCTGTCTGATTCTTTGGAAGATGATTTTTCTTCTTCATCTGATTCTTGCTATCAATCTGCTGATGATTCTTCTGATTCTCCTAATATTAAAATTGGTTGTAGAGATTCCTGTTGCAATGTTATTAATACTCTCTCCAAGAGTGAAGAAGATGAAAAACTGATAATTCAACTAATAAATCAAATTCAAAACCCTGAACTCCAGAAAGAATATTTGGATGGGTTTAAGAAAAATTTGATAAGAGATGAAACTGGTAAGAAACCAAAATCTACTATAAGTTTTGAAGAAACTTTGGAAAGATTTGATAAAAAGAAAACTAAAGAATTAACTGTTAATGATCTCCATAATGAAATTCATATTGTTAAACAAGAGATAATTGAATTAAAACACGAATTTAAAAGCATGAAAAGTGATAACAATAATCTCAAACAAGAATTGACAATGTTAAAACTTGATAAAGATCTTAATAAATCCAGTAAGGAACAAAATGAGCACAATGATGGAGATGAATCCAGTTAACAAGCTCTTCTTTCTGATAAAGGTACTCCTGATACTTTTACTGATCCCCAACTTGCTTTTGTTAATAAATTATTTCCTCCAAAATGGTTTACAAAAGTTAAAATTGTTGTTTCTCCTGATTATCATTTCACTGTTATTGCTATAATTGATTCTGGTGCAGATATGAACTGTATCTAAGAAGGATTAATCCCCTCAAAATATTTTGAGAAATCTACTGAAAGATTGGTTTCTGCTAATGGTTCTCAAATGAAAATTAAGTATGAATTGAATAATGCTCAGGTGTGCCATGATAATGTTTGTTTCAAGATTCCTTCTGTTCTTGTCAAAAATATGACTGATAAAGTGATTCTTGGTCTGCCATTTATTAACGCTTTGTATCTCTTTATTGTTGAACATGATGGAATTACTACTGATCCATTTGGACAGAAAGTAAAATTCAAATTTGCTTCAAAGTTTGAAATTGATATTGATAATCTGTCTTATAAGAAAGACTCTCCCATGAATGAACTTGTTCAAGAACTAATAATGAATTCTGATGATTTTAAAGGTAATTTTCATAACACCAAAATGTTAAAAACTATCCATTATCCTAATAATATTAATGATTCTTTGCAGGAATCGGACGATGATGCGTGGATAAATACCACTAATAAGTGGGATAATAATAATATTCATATTTATACCACTAGTAAGTGGATTATTATGGAAAAGAAAAACAAGGGAAAAGCTCCTATACAGGACTATTCCCAAAACAAAGGCTTCCCAGCGGGACGACCTTTTAAAATGCATGAAGGCGCATCTTCTGGTGTAAAACCCAATGGATCAACATCCCTTCAAGGAGATGTCCCAGCAGAGGTGACATACTCTAATGGTGATATATTAATTGCTTTACAGGAAGTTTTGTCAAAAAATCTACAATTCCACAATGGAACCTATTCAGAATTACCAGATTCTATTAAATTCATTCTTGATAACCTTCAGTTTGCTTTTACCAAAAACCACAGTAATGTTTTTCACAAAACCCTTAGAGCCCTTGAAATCCACCTTGTTAACCTTACTGCTCAAAACGAGATTTACATGAGCCATTATGGTAACCTTATTCCAAATAATGACCCTGCTTCAAATATTGACTTTGATCCAGATAATAACCCTGTTTCAAAAACTGAGGCTCTTGTGAGCCGTCTCAAAGCCTACATTAGTCAACTCTTTGGCAAAGAGGAAATCCATTCGATGGATAAAAAGACTATAATGGGCACTGATTATGCTAGATTGAGTCTTAAGACCCAATCCATGTTAAGAAGTGCTGTTGCCAACTTGCCTTCAGATTTACAATCTCGTATTCTGGATAGCAAGGTTATGTCTAGGTCTTTTGACCTATGGTCCAAGTATTTCCGAAAACTTGTTACTGCTACTATTCCTGACCCTAATGAGATAGACGAAGGTGATAATGTCTTTATTCAACTTGAATGGGAAGATCACTTTGGGAGCAGTCTCAGAGTGTATGAAAAGAAACATCCATTTCCCGGTCTCCTTATTAATTTCGGTGATGGTTCATATTTCACTGATGAAGATTCAGATGATAGTGATGATGATGATCCTAATTCTAGCTAGCTTTCCCAAATGTTTGAATATGGCTTTGTTAGGTTTGTAAAGTTAACAAGTCATAAACAAGCCAGCCAACTTCCACAGATCATTCAGGATGCTATTAAAGGGTTTGAAAACTCTTCCACTAGACCTTTTGTTACCATTAGATGCTGGAGCACTCTACCAAAATGGGAGAGAAATAACTGGATGAATGTTAACCCCTCAAAGCATCTTATTCTCATCAATGGTTATACTCACCAAGTGCCTTGGTTCAAAGGAAATTCTCAATTGTCCTTTGAAGATCCTTCTGGTCTTGCAAAATGGTGGAGGAATTATTTTAATAATCAAATTCGCGAAGTTGCTCATGATCTATGGAAAAATTATCATTTCATAGGAAGCACAGGTAGAATTGCTGTTTTTGGTCCCAAACCCTATGCTGATGCCTTTGTTCACCTACAAACAAAAGATCATCCTAATCTAAACAGTCTCCTTATCCCAGGAAAAACTCCAAAGTTTGAGCCAATTTTATATTGTGGATTTTGTAATAAGTATGCTATTTACCATGAGCATGTATGTGACTCTCCACAAGGTCCTTTTGATCCTTTTGATGGTTATCCCTCCGATGCTCCCTCTACTGATTGATGAAGTTACTACTATTTTGAGACTGGTGTTACTTTATTTGTCTGGCTTGCACAACAGCCAAAATATTTTATTGTCCTTCACAAATATGTTGCGGAAAATCCGGAACTAATTCTTCTGGATTTTTCGGAAGATTTTGATTCCCCTATTTGTCTAGCCTGCACAACGGCCACTTTTGTCTAGCCTGCACAACGGCCAGATCTATTACAATATTCAAAATAGTTTGAAAGGCACAGGCCATGATGGTTGTGAAGAAATAATGCTCTGACAAAGGCTTCCTTTTTGCCCACACATGATGCCAACTTTGAAGTCTTTTGAGAAAAGTATGGAGCATCTACGTACTTAGTGGTGGCATGCATGCTTCTCCCTTTGCCTTTTGCCATGCTTCTCCTGACATGTTGGACCAAATAATTGTCAAAAGTTCAGAAGTTTTATTTCAAAAAGGGGAAAAAATACTATTTACAAATTACTGTTCACTAATTACTGTTCATTGATTACTGTTCACGGATCACTGTTCACAAATTACTGTTTACTTTTACTGTTCATTGATTACTGTTCACGGATCACTGTTCACAAATTACTGTTTACTTTTACTGTTCATGACACTGTTCACTCCGAAATTTTGCCTATTTAAGGGGGGTTGTCCTTTAAATTTCAGGGCTTCTCAAGTCAAGTTTTACTTCTGATTTCTCTTCCCTTAGAACTAGCCTTCTTAGAGAGAGAACTCACCCTACTTCTACTACTACTACCTTGTTCATCCTTATTCACTACAAACTTTGTAATCCTACAAACCTTGTAACTAGGACTAGTTCAAGCTTTGTAATTGTTAACCTGTAACTGTTGAGATCTTGTATTCACTACTACTGCTGTAAGTGTTTATCCTACTTTCAATAAGAAGTATTTTCAGTTCTATATTCATTACTTTATTTGTTGCTACCACCACCTTGGACGGATTACCGCCATACCGGATGGTTCTAAATTGCTTTCATTTATTTTGAACTATTGTTTTTATTTACTTTGAATTATTTTGATATATATTGCTTGGCTGGTTCTACCGCCTTATTATTGTTCTTACATTCAAGTTATTTACTTTCAAGCTATTTATTTTCAAGTTCTTTACATTATTTCCATTTACAATATTACTGTGCTTCCACTCACACTCTTCAGCAGCGTGTCCCCTTCCCCCTTTATGGTATATATATATATATATATATATCAACTCTAACCCTAAAACTCATTTCCCTCATTTCACTCTCAACTCAGCCGCCTCACTCACCTCACCCTCACAGACTCAGACTCTCCCTCTCACGCTCACACTCACTCACATGTCATCCTCCCCTCACTGACTCTCACTCACATCTCATCCTCACCATCACTCTCATTCACTCACCAACCCACCCTCACCCTCGTGGAGGAGCACAGATCTCATGGTGGTTGCCGTTTGTCATGGAGGAGCACGAAATCCATAGATCGGAGAGAGATGAGGCCGTGTTGTTAGATCGGAGCACCGCCGATGGAGCTTTAGTCAGTTTAGTAGCTATAGTTCTTCATTTTTTTTTTTTTTTTGGTTCATTTTTTTTTTTTTTTTTTTTGGGTTCATTTTTGTTTTGGGTTCATTTCCTCTCTCAATAGTTTTTGTTTGGGTATTTGTTTGAGGATTCAATCTGTATAGAATGTAATGCATGTTTATATTTTGCGTTGTTTAAATGTGAATCGGAGTTGATGTTTTTGTGTTAATGTAAAAATCGGTCCATAAATGGGTTTTTTTTTTTTTTTTTTTTTTTAATGTGAAAATGGAGTTCTAGTTCTTCTATTTTTGTGTTTATTTATTATTTATTTTCTGTAGAATCTCATTTCAGCAAGACTGATAAGAATGTTGATTGATTTGTGTTGCTGTTTGTGTTTGGGTTTATATATATATATATATATATATATATAAAAGATTGGGCCACGGATTAGGCCCGGAAGTGGTTGGCTAGACGGGGCCCGCGGGGCTCGTGGAGACCCGACGAGCCAGGTTTGGGGCTAAAATAAAGACCCGTTAATTAAACGGGCCGGGTTCGGGTAACAGTGAAAGACCCGCAGGTCGGATCTGGGTTTCAAAGAACCCGGCCCAAACCCGACCCGTTGCCATTCCTACTCTTAAGAAGAACAAGGTGTAGAGAAGTTGGATGGTCTTTTGTGTCGTAAAGTGGGTTCTTTCCCAAGAATTACTACCGTATGCTATTAGGTCCCTTTTAAGATTACCTCAATTTATAATTCTTCCATTCAAAGGATGGAGATTGGAGACGCCAATAGCAAGTTGGAAGAAGTATAAGACTTGTTAATAAATCATTTTAGGAAAGTGTTGACACCATTTTCTTGGGAAATATAAAAATTTGTCAAAACAATTAATTATTTTTTTCCCATAAACTTTCTGAAAATAATTCCTAAACTACTGCTTTTGGGACATCCGTTAATTTTTCCCTATGTTCATTAAGAATACGTACATCTAAGAGAATCTCTAGCAGCTTAGCCAAATTTTCATCTCATATAGTGAGTAAATAGTTTTATCTACTTATTATTTCAAATATATTTTCCAATAGATGCTCTATCTTTTCTCTCTCCCCATTTAAATATTATTATTGATTTTACCAAAATCTGATACACTTTATCATTCAACAATTACCCAAATCACTTGCATTTTCATCGGTCAACAACACTCACATCTCTTCTACCCAATTTTTACCAACGAAACGGATTCAAAGCTTTCTTTTGCTAAGATTTTATCATTATATCCAAATCTTTTGTTAGAAAGAAAAGTCCCAAATCTAGAGAGAGAGAGAGAGAGAGAGGGGGGTTTAAAGGAAGCTAACATGATATAAACAAATAGAGAAATAAATGGTTTCTAGAAGTTGACAAAGAAAGTCCTATATGAAAAAGCTATTAATTAAATATTAATAGTAAAATTAAAATATAATTTAGAATGGTTCCCTTAGGTATTGTATAGGCACCAACCAAGTAGGATGCATGTTAATCGAAAAAAAAAAAAACATAAAACGTAACGTAATGTTGGCTACTTGTTTTGTTATTTATCCCAAAAAAAAAAAAAAAAAAAAAAAAAAAAAAAAAACCAAATAAACAAACAAAAAAACAAAAACAAAACCAAAGAAGAAGTTGATATGTACAAAAAGTAGGTTGCATATTTTGTTAAAATGCTTAGTTTACTTTATCTGAATAAGTTGATAATAACAAATAAGTTGTAGTTTTTTTTAATAAATAAATAAGAATTAAAGTAAGCTTAAAGTAAATAACAGTAAAATGAATAATCTTGGCGTAAGTAACAGTAGATACTTAACAAATGATTGCAATAAAAGCTTAAAGTTAATAAGCTTAAAATAAAGCACTTACAGGAAGAGATAGTAGATACATGATTTTCCTGAGCAGGAATTAGGTAAAGATTACAAGTTTAAGACCCACTAGAGGTAGCCTAAAGACTAAAGGGAAATTTTAAAGATAGTAAGAAAAATAAGTTATAAATACAACTTGAAAGGGATAGCTCTTTCATAGGTAAAGTAAGCACTATTTACATAGCGAGGAGCAACTCAAATCAACACTCATGGGAAGGAGCATGAATCATTCAGGAAGTAATGGTAGCAAAAATAATCTTTTACTATTCAATTGGAATCAACCCTTGTGGAGAGTAACAAGAATCATTCAAGAAGTAATAGTAGTAAAAACCAGTTTTTACTATTCAATTTTCATTCAAAAGTAGTTGAGAACACAAAAGCATCTTGGCATTTTTTGCATGGTGGGGAGCATCAAAAGTCTTTTACTATTCATTTCACATTCATAAAAAGTAGTCAAAAGTAGACGAGAGTAGTTCTTCCAATAAATCTCTCATCAACATTGGTTTTAGCAGTTTTGTTAGCATGTGCCAACAGAATCATCAACTAAATCAGGGGTGGAAACAGGATTATGACAAAAAAGTGCCTGATCATAAGTGTAATAAGGATCATCTTTCTTAGAAAAAGAGGCTTCTGATGATGCTTTGAATTCTTGTTCATCTTCATCGTCCCAAGTTAGCATTTGCAACTTCCTCTTCATGCTTTCAAAGCTATTTTAACAAGGCAATCAAGGTAGTTTTACCAAGTCCATCGAAGGCAGACTTCTTTTTTTGACTTAGTAGATGACTTAGCAAATGCAGTAGCTTAAGCAGGAGCTTGAGCTTGAGCTTAGACAATAAAGGTAGCAGTGCCTTGTGAGGCATTCGGGAAGTCACAGGTAACATTGTTAATAACATCCTGAGTGTGGGAGTATACACACACATATACACACACTATACTAGCTACCTGTATGACATATAGCTATGTAACTAATATAATGAAAGAAAACTACATGGGATACTTACAAATTCCTATTAGCAAAAAAATCTACTGTTTTTTCATCTTAGATCAGTTTGGAAAAAATCATATTTAACATCAACTTTTAGCTTACATTGGGTTGCACCTTTTACAGGAGCTGCAAACCGCAACAATTCGAAGACAATTAAATTAATGATATGAAAAGCATTGAGAAGTTACGTATGTATCGTATGAATCCAAAATTGGGTTGATTTTGTATATTACAAATAAACTATCTCAGTTTCTCTTTTAAAAAATGACAACGAACAACTAGACAATACAAGTATAACAAAGAGTTGTTTCTCAAAAAAAAAAAAAAAAAAAAAAAGTATAACAAATAGTTGATATATAGTCAACTCAAATCATAATTCACACAATACTAGGCCAAAATGGGGATATACCCCTTTTGGTGAAAAGTTCCATGACTACCAAACAACTACACATACACACGAAAAAAAAACGCGGCTATAACCTTTTTAATTTAGCCATAGCCGCTCTTTTTTTTTTTCTTCCTTTTCCTGGTCCGATGGCTCAGCCCAATAGACCTTTGCAGCCACTGCTGCATTGAAAAGTTCAATTCACCTTGGGGTTTTCCTGTGACATATACCAGCAAACAAAGTCACAGCACAGCATTTTGATCAGTTTCCTTGGACCCTACGTACTGAGCAAAGTTGAAAATAGATAAGCTCCTGATAAAAAAACATAATCAAAAACCACATTTTCAAACTCCCCAACTTCATGAGGCCCAGCCCCTCTAACTGCCCGCAATCAAATACATCACAAATTGAAAAAGAAAGCGAAGGGAGCTTACTGAACGATCCAAACCAAATTGACCAGTCCAAACCTCCTTAACAGCATTAGGAGCATTAAAAACTTGGTCAAGCCGAGAATAGATACCAATCGAATGCATCTGCTTGGTATCAAAAAAACAAATGAGAGATAAGATGGTTACTTCTCCAAAAAAATAAAAAACACAAATTGATGATAAGATGGTTGGACTATTCAACTGCAGAACATAGTTGGGGCCCAAGTCACATACCTCCTTAGTTAGTTGAAAGGGCAAGGGTGCACGACCTTCATCCCCCATATACTTTAGCGCAGGGACATCAAATGACTTCAAATTTTTTTACTAAAAGATCCCAATCCCTAGGATCTTGAGTGATGAAAGAAGACTAGAAGTTAAGTGTCAAAAAAGAACTTTCTTCACCACCCAACAATAATCATGTTCACATAACATGATTTTATTTTAAAAAATATATATATTTATATATATATATATATATATATATATATATATGCTTCATAAACAACATAACATTCCTTAAAATGAAATTTAAAAAGTACAAAAAAATTACACAAGCTTGGTTAATTTAACCCATAAAAATATGGGGAAAGAGAGAATATAGCATCAGTAAATAGAGGGGAAAAAAAAAAAAAAAAAAAGGTCTAGCTGAAATATTAATGCCTTGATTCCAAAGTATATATTAGCGCACATAATACACTTTCATTCCCCCCATTCCAAACTTCAAAATGGTCAAACATGAGAATGAGATCAGTGGCCCTGGCCCATAAACCATCACCCATGCCATGCATATACCCAGTGAAAAATAAACCATTAAAAACATATATCGAATAGAAATTTTATTGATCAGGCAAATTGTAAACAATGTTAAAACTCAATACCTTAAGTAAAAGAAAATAAATCTACTAATAATGTAGTCCGGAACTGAACCAAAGTAGGACAAGAAAAGATTTTAAACAATTACATAAGACAACAAAGCTTAAATATTAAGTAATTCACTTGCAAGGGGAGGGAGGACTTCTCAAATAATAGCAGGTTACATCCAAAAGGGCCATTTTCTTTTTATATATTTTTTATTGGTAAACATTTTCTTTTTATATTTACGTCTACTAATTTGTATATATCTTGCACCAAAGTAATTATATTTTTTTTATAAGAATTTATTCAACGAAAAAAGGACAATTACATCATTTCAACACTATATAGAACAAGTATAAAAGTTCCTATTAAAAAAAAAAAAAAAAAAACAATCATACCTCAGATGGTTCATATGCATGATACCCTAATTAACTAAGAATATAAGAGATTTTGTAACTCTATGCACGAACTAAACAATATGTATACATGATTACTTTTTTTTAAAAAGACAAGTCTTTCGCTGCTGCTCAGGACCAAACTCTGGCTGAAACCATATAAGACAAGTCCTCTTTTGCAATCAAGAGGAAGAAAGTTTTGATCAACTTTTCCTCAAGTTCCCCTTTGGCAAAGCTGTGTGGCTTGGATCTAATTTGACCTAAGAGTAGATCTTCTCAACCCTCACAACCTTCATAACTAGATCACCGTGTTGGACATCAAGCCTTTTGACAAAGAACAGAACAAATGGTTGTCCACCATCCTGGTGACAGTATTATGGACCATACGGTGGAGGAGAAAAAATTAATTTTTGATAGTGAAAAGATTTATCCCATAGGTACTTTGATTTATAGAAAAACAAATGTAAAAATAAGCTAATTAAAAAAGAAATTAACCCATGTAGTTGACTAGCTGCGCATCTCAATTGGTCTTTAAAATAAACAAGCTAGAAAGTAAGATTGATGCAGCACTTTCTGCTCTTTTTCTTGGAAGATTTGTGAACTAGTGAGCCTCTTTTTCTTTTTAATCTTTGTTTTTTTTAAGCAAACTAGTGAGCCTCTTTATCTAGCTGAGTTGAGGTAATTTTTTGGTTTCATACTAATGGTTGGGGATTTGGGTCCAGTCCCCAATGTAGAAAAATATCCAATGTGGTCCCTCATCAGTCACCACTTAGTGTTTGTTTCAATTCCAAGTTACACCTAGGCCAAGCCAAATTTTCCATGTATACAGGCAGTGTATGTTGTAGGTATGACTCATATCTCTCTTTTTAAGGTTAGGTGAGAGACAACACAGGGCCTAATGCCTTCTATAAGGTAATGAAATCAATTTTAGTCCCACCAAACCATAGATACCACTTAGTGAACCAAAAAACAGCAACATATATGAACTTCTAAGTGGAGCCATTAAAAGTGTGGGAAAGAGACTAGCAGTCTTAGCCTCCATAATTCAACAATGAAGATCTTGATTTTTCATTGATGTGTTTCTTTTAGTTTCTTAATGGAAAATCACCATGAGAAAGTGATGGACCATTCATTTTGTCTTCCCCTCTTTTAATTATGGGGGTTGGAGAAAACTTACTATCACCCTCTAAATAGTTAGGCAAGTGCAACAACATTGGACCCACCTAGGGCTTTTTTGCATTGTTTTGATTTGATGACTTTTAGCTACTTAAAAGCTTTTCTGAACTCTAAAACCCATGACCTCTAAAGTATCACATATTAAAAGCTTTTGAACTCTAAAATGCAATCAATACAACTGAAGAAAATGATAAGCTACTGAAGAGCAGAAAACATGCTCAGCTTTTCTCTAATAAAAGGCATAAAAGGTAATAAGACAAAAAGATTGAGTCAAAATTATGAAAAAGAAAGATTTCCCGAAGACAAGGTATGATGCATATAACAGTGGATTGCAGAAGAATTTATGGAGATAAGAAGAGATATGTGTACATGAATCAAGAAGTAAAGAAGGCCCAGTACAACAACTGCCAGGCTCAGGGGTTCGTTGGAGTAGCATTAAAGGCTTTCTGACTTGATCTTCATTGCACATTACCAACACCACTCAAAATAAAGGAGAAAAAGAATGAAACAAAAAGGAGAGGCAAATTTATAAGAAGAAAGTTTCATTGGATGCCTTTGATGATTTTTGTTACAAGAACATGGGTTATGATTACAAGAAAGGACATATACTGATACAAACCAATATACTCTAAATCTAAAAACTAGTGTGTTGATAAACCATAAACTCAGAAACATGAAATGAACTATTAAATTGGTTTGACATGTTTTTCCTCTGTAGCATGAAAACTAAGACCTAAACAAACTGATCTCCCACTTGTAATACCCATACACCTTGACCATCAAATCAAGCACAATCACAAACAAACCACAATCAACAAATTAAAACATGATAAAGAATCATATGCTGGGAAAAGCAAACTAGATCATCAGGGCATGCAAATTTAACAATACTGCATTTCCCTTAATTTAACATCCAACCTGTTCCATCACACCTAAGTTCCTCGCAGGCCGAACAACCCTCCATGACAGCATCCACTGCTGAAAGGCCACTATCAAAAGAGAAGACAATTTATATGATTAAATTTAGTTACACATAAACAAATTCTAGTAAAAATTTAGTTGCAAACAACTTGCATCTGAATATGTTGTAAGGTCATCAAACCAGAACTAATAATTACCAAACATTATCAAACAGAAACACCATGGATCTTTAAAAAGGTCTAAACTTTATACCCAAAACACAATTCAGAGGTTAAAAAGACAACATAGATCAATTAATACCTGTGGAGGTTCAATGAACACCCTGCTCCACAACTCAATAAACTCTACATAAAACAGCTCCAACTACATCTTTAATTGCACTCTGGTACATATAGAGAGCAAATTGACATTACAAGTAGGCAAAAATTGAAATTACAAGTAGTATAAAATTATATTTGGAGCTAAAAATATTATAATAGCTATCAAATAAATGATACAAGCTGTGTCCCAGAGGCCTAGGTTGACAGTGGAGAATTCAACAACCACAATAAGAAAACTTGTCGAAAAGGAACCTATAATAGAAAACAAGATTCTCATTTAATTAAATTCATTTTGGTGTTGGATTCCTATTGAACACAAGCTCCCAAGAAAAGCAAATCCAAAAATTTAAGTCAAGGTTTAAAAAAAAAGGAAAAAAGAAACACAAACTGAAAATTAAATAAATATGACAATATAATCACGACGGGGCAACCTAGAAATAGTTATTTTTGCCTGCATTTAATACCTAATTTACAAAAAGATGGAACACATTGACTTGCTAACCTGAATGCTAGAACTTCAACAAATTCTGTCTCAACCACTAAAACATTCTTCTCAAAACCATGTAAAATGCAGGTTTGGAATTGAAAAGAGAGATGACACCAGTGCAAATTTCACTTGCAATGTGGTTTTGATATAATAGAGTGGGTCTTTCTATATCAATTACTGAAACCTGTAAGAAAAATGAGTTGACATAAGCTAGATTTATGTAACAATTACATAAAACCTGATAATCAACAAATCTTAATTGAAAAACAATGAAACTAAACTCTAAAGCCTAGACAGTATATTATTATTAACGTGTAAAGTGGAACACAACAAACACTACAACAGAAAAGTATCACAACCAAGCCTAAAGTAAATATAGAATGTGAGTGTCAGTTAAAATTTCCAATGTCACACCCTACTTATTTGCTCCTAACTCAAGAGAAGAGGCAGGAGTTTTTTTACTCATGTTTTTCATTTTTTTTTTTTTTTTTTTTGGGATTAAAGGCGGTGCATTTTTTAGTAATTAGTTGAAGCTTGTTAATATTATCAATGCCATGTCTATGAAACATAATAGTTTTAAAGTCCAATCTTAACCCTGCTACTTTCTATCAAAATTTGTTCTTGAAACACTATCTATTATCATTAAATACCATATCAAGGCTCTCTACTATTTGTCAAATTAGTTTAATTGGGAAGATTTGAACTTAAAGATCTTCCCTGACCCCACTGCTCACCTTTACCATCTTAGCCAGGGCCCAGGGACCTTTCCACTATTCAATTAATTGATACTTAATATCATTACCAATGTCTCTCTTGTTGAAGTAACTCCAAACCCAGATCACTGATCTGTCAATTTGCGCATACCTAATGTGGCAACCTCAACTAGATAAAATGAAACTTGCTGGGGAGATGAGTCAATGACATAAATCTGAGTTGAGTACGCAATCAACAACACATCAATAATAAAAATAAAAGGTGAGAGAAAAAAGAAAGTAAACTTCCATATCAAAACAAGGGATTGGGTTCTAATTAAAAGAGTTGTGTTGCTAGCTATCAATTGTGTGGAGCGAAACAGGGGATTGGGTCTTGTCTAGAGTTTCAGCACCTATCAAAACTTCATTATTGATTCTTACACTGGGGTTGTAAGCCATCTTGTGACAATTTCCCCTTCTTTTGAAATTGTTTCTTCAGAAAAAAGGCTACTATAAAATCATAGATAAAAAAGAGAGGTGGGTGGCCTATCACTTAAGAATCCAATCAAAACCCATGAAAATACCAAAATCCACATAAATCAACAAAACCCATACCAATATGAACAGATTGATATCCAAAAAATAACCCAAACCCATCAAAATTTCGAAACCTAATAAATTTTGGGGAAATAACTAATCAAACAATAAACAGAAATTAAAACAAACCTTGAGGTTGGGTGCGTCGGCGCCGACTCAGAACAACGCCGTGGTGGCTCCAGCGGCGGGGTGGAGCTCCGGTGGTCAGAGGAGAGGAGGAGATGGAATGGGTTAGGCGTTGGTGCTGTTTCTCCAGGTAGGGCTTCTGATCTGATACGTGTTTGATGATTTTAGTTTTAATTGAGTTATAATCCTGTACAATAGAGTGTACTGGTTCCTCATTAAATGTCTGACGTGGTAGCTCCTGATTCGTAGCCTAAATAAACTTTTTCCTGCCACTGCCAGCTCCGGACAGGAGGCTTTCTCTTTAAAAAATGGATAGTTCAAATTGGGCTGGACCTATAGAAAATTGCGGCCATAGGCCCGACCCAATAAAACGAGGCTGCAGAACTATCCTATAGCTGCGTTTTATAAAACGAGGCTATAGGGTATTTGTAGCCGCATTTAAACCATGGCTATAGACCCGCATATTTTATAGTCCCAGTAAAATATCCCATTTCTAAAACTATTTAACAATATGCTCTTGTTTTAAAACTCAATTTTTAGAAAATCGATTTATAGCCAAATTAAACTATAAAAAAAAAAAAAAAAAAAAAAAAAAAAAAAAACTCAAGTTCCACACTGAAACTCGAGTTTCAAAACAGTAGCATATCTCTAAATAGTTTCAAAAAGGGACGCATTTTGCTAGAACTTTTTGCCAAAAGAGGTATATCCTCATTTTGTCCCACAATACTACAAAGTATTGTATCACCAAAATCATGCCAAACTTGTATCTAAAATATAAAAATTTGTCGAAAGCTGAATGAAGAATTTTTTAAAATTCTCACTTGCATTTGACAATAGCAAATTCAAAAAATCTAGACTTCAAGCAAACAAAGCCATTAATGAAAAATATATTTGTAACACAAAAATATTTGTATGCTGGCTTCAATCATTTGTATCAATTTTTTTTCATTATTGAAAAATCATTTTTTACAAATATATTTTTCATTTTAGGTAACACAAAAATAATGAAAAATCTTTTTGAATTCTAGCTTCAATCATCTGTATCATTTTTTAACCCATTATTTGGGCCAAAATGGGCATTTGCCCTTTTTGCCCAAAAGGTGTAGCAAAATGCTCATGTTCTGAAATTATCTAGCAAAATGTCTCTGTTTTGAAACTTGATTTTTAGAAAATCAAGTTTCAATGAAAAACTCGATTTGATGAAAATCGAGTAATATGGAAAATTTTACATGGAACTCGAGTTCCATGTTTTTTTTTTTTTTTTTTTTAAGTTTGATTTCACATAACTCAATTTTCTAAAAATCGAGTTTTTCATTGAAACTGGATTTTTAGAAAATCGAATTTAAAATAGGAGTATTTTGTTAGATAGTTTTAGAACATGAGTATTTTGCTGAAAGGTTTTGATGAAATGGACAAATGCCCATTTTGGCCCATTATTTGATTTATTATAAAAACTATTTATATTTGGGAAGAAAATTGTACGGATAGGATAAAGGAAAAGAAATAAAGAAACCTATTTAAATTTGATATTAATACTTTTTCCGAGTAGGGGGACAAGGAGGCACATGACAACAAATTATTAAATATTTATTATTATTAAAAGAATTTTAACATCGAAAAGGGGCGGGGTTTGGCCGTTTGGGTGTTGGGGAACATGGGTCTTTGCTTGTGTTTGTAGTCTTTATTTTTATACTTGTGCAAATTTAGCGGTCTGTTCAGATCCAGTAGAATATACTCAAAATATACCACAAGTGACTAGTCGTCACTCGTCATGACGCCAAGCATTTCATGTATTTATGATAACATCAAAAATGTTGGGAAAACAACAAAACAGAACAAAATGTATCGAAGCAAATCGGTTGGAACTGAATGGTGGAAAGCTAAAAGTTTTTTTTTTTTTTGATAGATAACTTGAAAACTTTTATTAAACACAAGAGAACATTACATCATGATGGAGAACTTGTTCCAAAAAACAAGGATTCTTTTCCATCCAAACCATAAAGTCAACAGTACTAATAACATGTTTTGTTAAGATATGGGCATGTCTATTTCCTTGTCTACATACATGAGAAAACAAAACTTTCTTAACATCATTACAAGAGCTTTGAACAGTGGCGACTTCAGGAATTTTATCCAGGGTATTCCTATTTTACTTTGAAAAAATTTCGGGCCATTTCAGTCTATTTCGAGTGTTTTGGGACATTTCGGTAAATACCGACCGAAATTCAAAATTTGGCCTGTATGAAGTTTGTGCTTTGAAAAAAAAAAAATGTTCTTAAAACCAAAACAAATTTGCATTTTGTACATCCAAAAACCTCAAAAGGAAAAAAAATGAAAAGAAAATAAATGAACAAAGGTTGCTTACAATAAACTATAAATTCGTTTGAAATATTAATAAAATTATTAATTATTGTTGTTTAGTTATTTTATTAATTTATTTGTCTTTTATAAACTATAATTTGTTATATTATTATTTCATTAATTATAAAATTATTAATTATTATTTAGCCTAACATAATTTAATTTATTTGTCTTTTATAATATATTGGTTAATTATACAGCTTTAATTATTGTTGTTTAGCGTAACAATAAACTATATTACTTTAATTTGTTTGTCATTAATTATACTACTTTAATTTATTATATTATTTAGCCCCTTGTACACATTACACTAAAAAGACCTAACATTACACATTTCATATGCAGCACAATAATTAAAACAGTGTCATGTACAACATATTATATTACTTTAATTATTGTGCTCCCAGCCCCATGTGTGATGTGCCCATCAGCCCATCTATCTCCACCCCACTCAATGGATAAGTATAAGCCTTATTGCCTGATGCCCAATCATAATTGCCTGCCAATTAGAAAATTTCGCAAGATTCACAAATCACAATATTCACTAAAAACAATTAATATTACACCAACACAGAACACACACTGACCAACACAGCACCAACGGATAAAATAAACACTAAAACCAAATTCAAAAAGACAGAACAGGAAAAAGCAAAATATAAATAAAGACAAACAATGATCCATTCGACCAGCCAATCAGAGAGAGGAGTGATTCATTTGGCCAGCCAAATAGCCAATCAGAGAGAGAGAGAGAGAGAGAGTTACTGAGTTAATTTAAATAAAGACCAAAGAGAGAGAGAGACTTATTATTTTAGAAAATCACACTCAGTGAGAAAAAGAGAGAGAGACTGAGAAACTGAGAGAGAAATTAGAAATACCTTGAGGGAGCTGAAGCTTAGGGAGGGTCTGCCGGTCCAGAGGGATTTGCGATCTGCGATTTGCTAACACCAAGCTACGGCGACGACAACTGTGACTGCGATCTGCGATCTACTAGCACCGAGCAGAGCGATCTGCGACTGGCGACTGCGATTGCGATCTACGGTCTACGATCTGCGATTTGCGATAAGGGACGAGCTACGGCGACGACGACGAGGCGCGAGCTACGACGATGACGACGAGGAGCGAGCTACGGCGACCGAGGAGCGAGTATTGGGGTTTTCTGGTTTGGTTTTGTCGTTTTGGTACAGAGGCTCTGTATTGGGTTTTTTTTTTTTTTTATTTTATAAACACAGTATTTCTTATGGTTTGTTTTGCTTTTGCTCTGTATTGTATAGACTGTATCGTGTATTGGGGATTGGCTTTTTCTGCAGCGACGTGACCGGGGGTACGGTGGGTAAGTTTGATGTCTAATTCTGTGTTGGTTTTTTTTTTTTTTTTTTTTTTTTTTTTTTTAATCTGTGGGTTGGTTTGCTCTGTTTGGCTCGCCGTGGGCTTGGCTTACCATGGGCTTGGTTCTGTTTCAATTTTTTTTTGTTTTCAGATTTTAGTTCAATTTTTTTTTTGGGCTTTTTTTTTGCTTGAAAGTTGAATAGATAAATTTTGGCTCGGCTCTGTTACAATTTTTTTTTTTTGTTTGCTTGAAAGTTGAACAGATAATTTTTTTTTTTTTTTTAATCTGAGGGTGTTCCTAATTTTGTGTTGAGGGTGTTCCTAATTTAGCTTAAATATAAATTTTTTTTTTTAGTAATTTTTTTCAGGTCAGGGTGTTCCTGGGAACACCCTGACCTGTACGTGGCGCCGCCACTGGCTTTGAATCCCATAAATTATACACATCACCGAAACTGATGGAGGTGACAAACCTTGAAGGGCACGAACCACATTGAGAGAATCCCCTTCCAAAATAAACTCCTGTAATCCTACATCTTTGGCAAATTGCAGACTAGATTCAAATGCTTTGGCTTCCACCTCTAAAGGACCCAAAGGAGCATGAAATTTTTTGCACATTGTAGCCACAACCAAACTATTAACATCACGAATTATCACTCCCACCCTAGATTCTTTTCTTTCTTTGAAAATAGCCCCATCCACATTCACTTTATAAAACTGATTTGAGGGAGGCAGTCAAGAATGTTGAAGCACTGATTTGGATTGCACAGGTACCGTAGCAGCAGTGGCTTCATTTGCTTCTTGAAATTGCAGCAGCCAAAGTGAAGCATCATGACACAAATCCAATTCACCAAGCCTCTTACCACCATTATGAAATTCATTTCTATTACCCCAAATCCTCCAAGCAATCATTCCCATCAAAGCTACTGCACTATCATCACAATGGTCAACCATTATCATTTTCCATGCTAACTCCATGAAGCTATTGAACTAAACTGCATAATTCGGATTAAGAAGCCCAAAACAACTCCACACCCTTTTAGCTCATGGACATGACCAAAATAAATGGCCTGAAGTTTCGGCCTCTAGCATACATTTCTCACAAAGATCTTCAGATAACACCTTTCTTCACTTAAGATTCACTTTTGTTGGAAGAATATCACGGCAAGCACGCCATAAAAAATGTCTAACCTTATGAGGAGTTGGTAACCGCCATAATTTCTTCCAAAAACAGCATAAGTTGCTGTCATTCGAAGAAGATGCACCACTAGAATTACCATAACTTTCCAAAGCCAATTTATAGGCACTTCAAACAGTAAACAAGCCATTAGAAGTCCCTGTCCAGATTAGCTTATCAGATGGAAGTGAATTACTAAGTGGAATGCTACTAATTTCCTCCACTTCAAATGGCAGAAATAATTACTGCAACAAATGAATATTCCAGCACCTATTCTCCATATCAATGAGCTCAGAAACTCGAAGATCCAATGGAGAATTCAACCTAGGAGAAACAACTTTGTAAGTTGAAGAACTTGGCAGCCATTTATCCTTCCACACTTGCACCTTGAACCCGTTTCCAATCTGCCATCTTAGACCATCTTGCACTAGCTTTTGAGCAACCATAAGACTTCTCCATACATATGACGGGTTAGCACCAAGTGAAGCTTCTGCCTTAGAAAGCAATTTTTCCTTCCATCCAGCTAGCTTCTTTGCAAGTTTTTCCTTTATGTCATTGAAAGTAGTTCTCTTTTTTCTTCCAACCAGCGAAGGAAAACCAAGATATTTCTCATGTTGCTTGATAACTTGAGCTCCAAATCTTCATTTAATTTCCTCTTGGACTAAATGATCTATATTAGAACTAAAGAAAAGAGAAGTCTTCACTCTATTTAATTGTTGGCCAAAAGCTCTCTTATAAACCTGGAGAATCCTTTGTAGAGAGTCACATTCCTGCAATGATGCTTTACAAAAAATGAGGCTATCATTTGTAAAAAAATAAATGAGATACTTTGGGCCCACCCCTACAAACAGAAATACCCTCTAGCTGACCATCTCCAACCCCTTTCTTGATCAAAGCAGAAAGGCCTTCAGCGCATAATAAAAAAAGATATGGAGATAATGGATCACCCTGTCTTAGTCCCCTTGAAGGGACTATATGCTCATGTGGTTTCTTATTAATCCTAATAGAGTAAGTAACTGTAGAGATGCATGTCAACAATAACTTCCTCCATCTACTCTCAAATCCCAATTTCTCCATAATTTTATCAAGGCAGCCCCATTCCACTCTATTATAGGCTTTACTCATATCCAATTTAAGTACCATCTCTCCTTTTTTGCCTTCCTTTTTCATATTGATATGGTGCATAGTTTTAAAAGCCACCAAAACATTGTTAGTAATTTATCTTCCATGCACAAAGGCGTTTTGAGTGTCACTGATAATAGATGGTAAAATCTTCTTCAATCTATTCAAAATCACCTTTGAGGCTAGCTTATAAACAACATTTCACAAGCTAATTGGGAAATAATCAGTAACTTTTTTTGGCTCTTTAATTTTAGGAACTAAAACAATATGAGTTTCATTAAAATTTGGAGGTACAATTCCAAAATTAAGAAAATCAAGTACAGTTTTTGTAACAACATTTCCAATTAAAGGCCAAAAATGTTGAAAGAAGAGGGGGCATACCATGTGGACCAGGCGCTTTCAGAGGATACATCTGCTTTGAGGTTGTCTTCATCTTAGATTCTTGGAAATCCCTAAGAAGCATTTGGTTCATAGCACGAGTAACTTTAGGCTCCACAACATCAAGTAACTCCATAAAATCAGTTGGGTTTGAAGATGAAAATAATGCTGAATAATAATCAACAATTATCCCCTCCACAATGCCAATATCCTCCTGCCAATTACCATCCAAGTCCTCCATACCATCTATTAAATTATTTTGATATCTAGCAGAAGCTTTAGAATGAAAGTACCTGGTATTTCTATCTCCCTCTTTAAACTAGTTAAGTCTAGATCTCTATAACCACATGGCATCATCCTTTTCCAACTAACAATTCAATTCAACTCTTGTTTTTTGCATTTCAACTATGATTGAAGGAGAAGTGGGCTATAATTCCAACCATTCAAGAGTTTTTTGCAACTGTACAATCTGCTGCCCCACATGCCCAAAGTCATTCTTATTCCATGCATCTAAACTCACATGGCAAGATTCCAAACAAGAGTTTGAAGGGAAGGCCGAATCCCTCATCAATCCCTCATCCCAAGCTTTTTGAACAACCTTTTCACATTTTTCATTTTTTAACCACATGGATTCAAATTTAAAAGGCCTATAATACCTGCGTTTCTTTTGTCTTCGAACAAAATGCAAAGCTAGTGGACAGTGATCAGAAACTAAAGAGGAAAGATGATGAAGTTTTGCTGCAGGAAACTTACCCATCCAATCACATGTAGCCAAAGCCTGATCCAACCTTTCACAAATCTGTGAACCATCAAATTTCTTATATAACCAAGTAAACTGAGGACCAATGAAGCCAAGATCCTTAAGTCCACACACATCAATTACTTCCTTAAAGCGTTCCATCTGACTTGCAGGTCTAGAAGCACCACCTTCCTTTTCAGACAAACCCACCAATTCATTAAAATCACCAATAACAAGCCAAGGTAACTGTGAATAATTACTGAGAGATTTAAGTGAAGACCATGATTCACAACGTCTAGATGTTTCCGGGTTTCCATAAAAACCTGTAAGATGCCACCACCCATCAACACTTCCATCAACAAATGCATCAATGTGTGAAGATGAGTAATTTTGAATGTGTACTGTAATCTCCTTTCTCCAAAATAAAGCTAAGCCACCACTAGATCCATCACTAGGCACAAACAAACCATTTTTAAACTCACATTGATCACGAACATATTCCATCCAGCCTGTATCAGATTTAGTTTCCATTAGGAAAACTAAATTGGGAACTTGTGCCTTGATAATCTTTTTCAACGTGTTAACTGTCCATTGGTTCCCAAACCATTGGCAGTTCCAGCTTAAAAGACTCATTGGACCTGACGGGGCTGTTCAACAGCCTCTGTCGATCCCAATTGTGAAGCCAAGATATCACTTTGCTCTTTATATTCATTCTCCAATTTCAGTTTCTTCTCCTTCTCAGTATCTTCAACCATAGCCTCATATGTTCCAGAAAAATTACGTTTTGTACCTGAACTGTTGAAACTGCTAGTCTGCAAATTATCCACACCAACTCTACTGCTTAATCTAGTCCATCTTCCGTTTTTAACTCCACCCTTTTTTACATGTTCTAGCTTGACTTTAGTAGCAGGAATGCCCATCTGTTCTGTACCTATGTGCTTATCTTTGCCTCCTTGTACCTTAACACTATCAACCTAACCTGGTGTAAAGTTTGCATCAAAAGCCCGTACCAAATTAGCATTCATTTGATGACCCTCTTGCTCCAACATAGCCACAATAGTATTCGGATGTGTTTGACAATCCTTATCACCGTGAGAAGATAGAATGGATAGAGTTTCAGGAGACGACTCACTCTTAGGATCAAACTTAATCCCAATGTCATTTGAAACCTGCACAACACTAGAATCCTCTTTCCCATTCGGCCCCAGACTCCTTAATGCATTCAAATTCATATTGCACCCTGTGACACAGGCCTTACCATTTAATGATATGGAAGACACGTAAGCCTCATTAATAACGTTGGCAACAACTGATTCTCTGCCTTATTTGTAGCTTCCTTCAAATTCGGAGTAACTTCCTGTAATCGTTCCTCAGAAAATTCCAATCGTTCCCTCTGTCGTGCAACTCCCACCGGAGGTAGTTCCATGATTGTCTTCAAATCAACCCCTGCACTACATTCTGCCCCTTCAACCGTTCCAGGAATCGGCCTTAATGCTAGAATCCCATCATGCACAAATGAATAACTTGCACCTGGAAGACTTGAGACACGGCTTTGAGTTTCTTTCTTTTCAAAGCCTTTGACATCCATGACAGATTTCCTAGATGGATTGACTTGTGCAGCCCTGATCCAATGACCAAATTGTTGATCTTTAACTTTCAAAGAACCCTTACTACTCAGCCAGAGAGGACAGTCTTTGTCATCATGAGAAACCATTCCACACCAGTAACAAATATTCGGAAGCCTTTCATACTTGAAGGAGACAAATCGATCATCATTGAAGCCTAAAGAAATTATTCTACCACGACACAGAGGTCTTGTAATATCAATAAGCACTCGGATTCACATAAAATTCCCGCCAACCATGTCTGAGATACCCACTGAATTGTTAACAATCCCCAAAGATTGACCAATTTCCATAGCAACATCTGGAGTTAAACAACTAAGAGGAAGATTATGGATTTAAACCCAGAAAGACGACTTCAAGAAATCCACTTTTTCCATAGGCAATATCCCATCATATCTTTGCAGAACAACCAGATGTCTATCAAAAGACCATGGCTCTCCAATTAAGACCTTTTCTAAATCAGATTCAAGTTCAAAAGTAAAGAGTAGATGATTGTCACCTGCATCACGAATACAGAAATCATTACTCGTACGCCATAAAGGTCTAAATGTTCTAGCCATTGCATCAACACTAACATTCCTTTTGTAAGAAACTTGGCCGCAAGAACATAATCTACCTGTTTCTTATTTTTTTCCAAGGCCAATTTCTTCCCCTCCTTGTCAGACAAGGAGAGTTTTTTCCAACGTATAGCAAGATCCTCCATAGTACCCAAAAAAAAATGAAATAGCAAACAGTTAAGTAAGGCCAAAAGATAAAGGAACTGACTAAAACCTAGAAAGAAAACCAGCCATCTTCACAAAAAATGGAAGGAAACAGACTACTACAACAAAGGTAGTAAGGGGAAACTAACTGCCAAGGCTAAGAACATTTTGGGTGGAAAGTTAAAAGTTGAATATATAAAGATTAAAGGCATTTTTGTCTCTATGTAAAATACAGATGTAGGATTTTTTCCAAATCCCAAAAGCCAAAACAGTTGGAGTATTTTGTTGCAAATAATTCAACATTAAGAATGCGCTTGGTAGAGTGAATTTTAGGAAGTTGAGAGAGAGAGAGAGAGAGAGAGAGAGAGAGAGAGAGAGAGAGAGAGAGAGAGAGAGAGAGAGAAGAGAGAAAACAAAAAAAAAAAACTTTTGAGAGTTTAGTTGGGAGGGGAGAGGGAAAAAAAATGTGGAGCCTACCAGAAAGTTCTCCCCAAAATGAGAGGAAATTAGGGATTCGGGGGGGGGAGGGGAAGAAAACATGTGCACCTGGGTTGACCAAAATGCTCATATGCACAGTGCACATGGGCGTTGTTCTTGCCACGTGCACATGCACAATTATTTTTGCTAAACAATGTGTTACTTTTTTGTTTGCACATACAAAATTTTTTTGCTAAAAAAATGTGTTGCTTTTTTGTTTTATTTTTTGGGGACATAATTGTAAATTTATACCAACTTCACTTTTCCATCCTTTCATTTTTCTTCTCAATCAAACAAATAAGTTTTACATCTCTTCACTTTTCCATCCTCCTAACCAAACACAAATAAGAGAAAACTAAATTTTTTTTATCCTCTCACTTTTCCACTCTCATTTTTCACTTCATAATGATTGCTCTTATCATTAGGTTAAGACACTAATCGATTTTTGATGTAGGTGAGATTTGAAGCCTAAATTTCTTATTTGAAAATAAAAGATTTTATCAGTTGAGCTAACTAAAAAAACATCCAAATCTCAAATCTCTTTAAGTAGCTAATATGGTAGGCTCATCTTTGTAGTAATAATATGTATTAGAATATCTTTTATATATGTGTGTATTAATTAAATCATTGATTTATATTAGATCTTTTTTTTTTATAAGAGATTTATATTAGATCTAAAAGTGAAAATAAACTCTTAATTTTCATCATTCAATTCTCAAAATTTGTGGGTCCCAATAATACAAGTGTTGTTTGGTTTAATTCTCTCTTCACTCAATTCTTATCACTCATAACTCATTATGTATATATATTGAGAATGATTTATGAGAATTGAGAACAACTTTTTGGTATTTTTTAGATTTTGTGTTGTAAGTTCAATGGCATTTTGGAAATAAAACATGAGTTGTGGGACCCAGCAGCCAATGTTATCACACTCACAAAGAGTACCTATAGCTTCTATTTTTGTTTTTTTTTTTCTTAGGGTCTTTTTTTTTTTAATTTTTTTTTATCTCTCTTTCTTCTTTCTTTTTTTCTTTATTTCCTCTTCATAACATAATGGTTCTTAGCTGGTAGTTCTTTTGTTTTTTTGGTCTCTTTCTTCCTTTCTTTCTTGAGTAAGTCTAGTGCTACAAACTTTTTCACAATTTTGCCACGACTTGGCTATGCGGCGACTCGTGAGTAGTGGAAATAAAATACTAGGTCCATGATTTCACCATTCATGAGTTGCCACGTAGCAAAGTTGTGGCAAAATTGTAGAAAAGTTTGTGACACTAGAATTACTCTTCTTTCTTCTTCACAACTCTTTCTCAGCTGGTTCTCCTTCTTCTTCTTCTTCTTCTTTTTTTTTTTCCCCTCTCTTTTTTTCTTCTTCACAATTCTTTCTTGTTCTTCTTTCTTTACTTCTTCTTCACTTCACATCTTTTTCTCTCAACCGGTGGTTCTTTCTTTCCAACTGTCTTTGGTTTGGGTAGTTATGTTCAAGATTTGTCAGTTTTATTTTATGGGTTTGCCTAAGTCTATTTTTTATGGATTCCTTTGTTTTAATATATGTGGTTTTTTTTTTTTTTTGGTTGATCTGGTATTTTTATGGTGATTTCAAGCCACTCATCTATATTTTTTTGGTATTTTCTGGGTTGGTCTCAACAAGTGAAAGATCTTTTTTTTACTTTTTTTTTTTATTTAACGTTGGGAGTGTTTGAATGCTTCGCTCATTTGCTGCCACCAGTGAAGCTGTTCTTTCATGGGCCCATGTCTTCCATGTTTCATCACTAGTGAAGGAGTGTGACAAGAATTTTTTTTTGATATGTATATTATATCCATTCTTCCCTTCCTCCCCTTCCTATAGATATAAGCCTCTCATTCGGTTTTGGTTCTTATAAAAATAATTATTATAACATATCTTGACATTGAATCACAAATGTCAAGATATCTAGCTTTATGGTTGGCATGGTGATTGATTTACTAAATAAAACAAAAATTGAACCTAATATATATGAAGTTTATGTAAAGACATTTGGGGTTAGCCAGACAACTTTGTATTTCTTGCTCTAGAGTGATTTGCCCTTAGTTCTTAGTTGGGTATACAATTTAACAATTGTATAATTAGAGGTTGCTTTTTTTCATGTGGTGATGCCTTCCATGGTCAGTGCTTGCTGCTCGTCATTGGTGATGCCACAGCTACACTGGTGGCAACAAATGAGAGAGGCATATCAAACACCTCCTGTTGAAATGGGCCGTGTGTATGACTTTAATTGCCAAGCCCATTCCAACGTAAATAGAATCCTATTTGTAATAGGATTTTTACTTCAGCCGACTTTTTGAAATATATATATATATATATATATATATATTAGGTTTTGTGAAGTAAGGTGTGCAGCCGTGTGAGTATATAGAAAAAGTTCCAATTAACCTAGTGAGAAAGTCGCATGAGAGAAAATAGAGAAAAGAGAGGCAGTCAGCTTCTATTTTTATTTTTTCTGTGAGAGAGTACTAGGGTGTAATTGGGATTTGGGTTTCTTGAGAGTGTTCTTGTGCACTATTGTATTTTCCCTGATAATAGTGAAATCCCTGCAACTCCGTGGACGTAGGCAAATTGCCGAACCACGTAAATATTGTCTTGTGCGTGTGATTATTTTTCTTTGACTTGTGTTTTCTCTATTTATTTTGTTTCTCACAGGTTAGGAATTTTTGGTTAAATTCCCTACAACTGGTATCAGAGCCTAGGGTTAGGTTTGAGTGGGAGCAATGGCAGAGGAAGCAGGAAAGGCGTCTGGAATAGAAAAGTTTGACGGCACAGACTTCGCATATTGGAGGATGCAGATTGAAGATTATCTTTATGGGAGGAAATTGCATCTGCCTCTTTTATGGACAAAACCTGAGGCTATGAAGGCTGAGGAATGGACTCTTCTTGACAGATAAGTACTAGGAGTTATCAGGTTAACTTTGTCTAGGTCTGTTGCACACAATGTTGTAAAGGAGAAGACCACAGCAGATCTGATGAAGGCTTTGTCTGGTATGTATGAAAAGCCGTCAGCAAACAATAAGGTGCACTTGATGAAGAAACTGTTCAATCTGAAGATGGCAGAGAATGCATCAGTAGCACAACATCTGAATGAATTTAATACTATCACAAATCAATTGTCGTCTGTAGAAATTGATTTTGATGATGAGATTCGTGCTCTGATCATCTTGGCTTCTTTGCCAAACAGTTGGGAGGCAATGAGGATGGCAGTAAGCAATTCTACAGGAAAGGAAAAACTCAAGTACAATGATATACGAGATTTAATTCTGGCTGAGGAGATTCGCAGAAGAGATGCAGGTGAATCCTCAGGATCTGGTTCTGCCCTAAACCTTGAGACAAGAGGCAGAGGTAATAACAGAAATTCAAATCGGGGCAGATCAAAATCCAGAAATTCTAATCGGAACAGAAGTAAATCTAGATCAGGCCAACAAGTACAATGCTGGAATTGTGGGAAAACAGGTCATTTTAGGAATCAATGCAAAAGTCCTAAGAAGAAGAATGAAGATGATTCTGCTAATGCTGTAACAGAAGAGGTACAGGATGCATTACTTCTTGCGGTAGACAGTCCACTTGATGATTGGGTTTTGGATTCAGGAGTTTCGTTTTATACCACTCCACACCGAGAAATCATACAGAATTATGTTGCAGGTGATTTTGGTAAGGTGTATTTGGCTGATGGTTCAGCCTTGGATGTTGTGGGTATGGGAGATGTTCGAATATTGTTGCCCAATGGGTCTGTTTGGTTACTGGAGAAGGTTCGACATATTCCTGACCTAAGGAGGAATCTGATTTCTGTTGGACAACTTGATGATGAAGGGCATGCAATACTATTTGTTGGTGGTACTTGGAAGGTTACAAAGGGAGCTAGGGTATTGGCTCGTGGAAAGAAAACTGGTACTCTGTACATGACCTCAAGTCCAAGAGACACAATTGCAGTTGCTGATGCAAGTACTGATACAAGCCTATGGCACCGAAGACTTGGTCACATGAGTGAGAAAGGGATGAAGATGCTGCTGTCAAAAGGAAAACTACCAGAATTGAAGTCCATTGATTTTGACATGTGTGAAAGTTGCATCTTAGGAAAGCAGAAAAAGGTGAGCTTCTTGAAAACTGGCAGGACACCGAAGGCTGAAAAATTGGAGTTAGTACACACTGATTTGTGGGGGCCTTCTCCGGTTGCATCCCTTGGAGGTTCAAGGTACTACATCACTTTTATTGATGACTCAAGCAGAAAGGTATGGGTTTATTTTCTGAAAAATAAATCTGATGTATTTGAAACTTTTAAGAAGTGGAAGGCCATGGTTGAGACAGAAACAGGTTTGAAAGTAAAATGTTTGAGGTCAGATAATGGAGGAGAGTACATAGATGGAGGGTTCAGTGAGTATTGTGCTGCACAGGGAATTAGGATGGAGAAGACCATTCCTGGGACACCACAGCAGAATGGTGTGGCTGAGCGCATGAACAGAACTCTCAATGAGCGTGCTAGGAGTATGAGGTTGCATGCTGGACTACCAAAAACTTTTTGGACTGATGCTGTTAGCACTGCAGCTTACCTGATAAACCGAGGACCTTCAGTTCCCATGGAGTTCAGACTTCCTGAGGAGGTTTGGAGCGGTAAAGAGGTAAAGTTTTCACACTTAAAAGTTTTTGGTTGTGTTTCTTATGTTCATATTGATTCTGATGCTCGTAGTAAACTTAATGCAAAGTCTAAAATATGTTTTTTCATTGGCTATGGTGATGAGAAATTTGACTATAGGTTTTGGGATGAACAAAACAGGAAAATCATCAGAAGTAGAAATGTGATATTTAATGAACAGGTTATGTACAAGGACAGGTCAACTGTAGTGTCGGATGTTACAGAGATAGATCAAAAGAAATCTGAGTTTGTCAACTTAGATGAATTGACTGAAGGTACTGTCCAGAAAAGGGGTGAAGAAGATAAAGAGAATGTAAATTCACAGGTAGATCTGAGTACACCTGTAGCTGAAGTCCGCAGATCTTCCAGGAACATTAGACCTCCACAGCGTTATTCACCCACTTTAAATTATCTCCTGTTGACTGATGGTGGTGAGCCAGAGTGTTATAATGAAGCCTTGCAAGATGAGAATTCAAGCAAGTGGGAGTTAGCCATGAAGGATGAGATGGATTCCTTGTTGGGGAATCAGACATGGGAACTGACTGAATTGCCAGTAGGAAAGAAGGCTTTGCACAACAAGTGGGTATACAGAATAAAGAATGAGCATGATGGTAGCAAACGTTACAAGGCCAGATTAGTTGTTAAAGGGTTCCAGCAGAAGGAAGGCATTGACTACACAGAGATATTTTCTCTAGTTGTGAAGATGTCAACAATCAGACTAGTACTGGGAATGGTGGCTGCAGAAAACTTACATCTTGAGCAGTTAGATGTGAAGACAGCATTCCTTCATGGTGACTTGGAGGAAGATCTTTACATGATTCAACCAGAAGGGTTCATTGCTCAAGGACAAGAGAATTTAGTCTGCAAACTGAGAAAGAGCTTGTATGGCCTAAAACAAGCTCCTAGACAGTGGTACAAGAAATTTGACAGTTTTATGCACAGAATTGGGTTCAAGAGATGTGAAGCTGATCACTGTTGCTATGTTAAGTCTTTTGACAATTCTTACATCATATTACTATTGTATGTGGATGATATGCTTATTGCAGGGTCTAGCATTGAGGAGATTAATAATCTGAAGAAGCAATTGTCCAAACAGTTTGCAATGAAGGATTTGGGAGCTGCAAAGCAAATCCTTGGTATGAGAATCATTAGAGACAAGGCTAATGGTACATTGAAGCTTTCACAGTCAGAGTATGTGAAGAAAGTTCTCAGCAGGTTCAACATGAATGAAGCAAAACTAGTGAGCACACCCTTGGATAGTCATTTCAAACTAAGCAAAGAACAATCACCGAAGACAGAAGAAGAAAGGGACCACATGAGCAAGGTGCCCTATGCCTCAGCTATTGGCAGTTTGATGTATGCTATGGTGTGTACAAGGCTAGACATTGCACATGCAGTGGGAGTTGTGAGTAGATTCATGAGTAGGCCTGGAAAGCAGCATTGGGAGGCAGTCAAGTGGATTCTGAGATATCTGAAGGGTTCATCAGATACATGTCTTTACTTCACAGGTGCAAGTTTGAAACTGCAGGGTTATGTAGATGCTGATTTTGCTGGTGATATTGATAGTAGAAAGAGTACTACTGGGTTTGTTTTTACTCTGGGTGGTACAGCTATATCATGGGCTTCAAATCTACAGAAGATTGTTACTTTGTCTAGTACAGAAGCTGAGTATGTTGCAGCAACTGAAGCTGGAAAGGAGATGATTTGGCTACATGGTTTCTTAGATGAATTGGGTAAGAAGCAGGAGATGGGTATTCTACACAGTGACAGTCAGAGTGCAATCTTTCTTGCCAAGAATTCGGCTTTTCATTCAAAGTCGAAGCACATACAGACAAAATACCACTTTATCCGTTACCTTGTTGAAGATAAGCTGGTAATGTTTGAGAAGATTTGTGGATCTAAGAACCCGGCAGACATGTTGACTAAGGGTGTCACTATTGAGAAGTTGAAGCTGTGCGCAGCTTCAATTGGTCTTCTAGCTTGAGGACAGGAGGATGAGTTGCAGGGATGAGGGATTGTGTTATGGAGGATTGTGGCTGATGTTTGCAGCTTGTGAGCCCTTAAGGGCTAAGGTGGAGCTGATGGAGAAGTTTGCTCATGTAGCTTGATCAATTCAAGTCAAGGTGGAGATTTGTTGAAATGGGCCGTGTGTATGACTTTAATTGCCAAGCCCATTCCAACGTAAATAGAATCCTATTTGTAATAGGATTTTTACTTCAGCCGACTTTTTGAAATATATATATATATATATTAGGTTTTGTGAAGTAAGGTGTGCAGCCGTGTGAGTATATAGAAAAAGTTCCAATTAACCTAGTGAGAAAGCCGCATGAGAGAAAATAGAGAAAAGAGAGGCAGTCAGCTTCTATTTTTATTTTTTCTGTGAGAGAGTACTAGGGTGTAATTGGGATTTGGGTTTCTTGAGAGTGTTCTTGTGCACTATTGTATTTTCCCTGATAATAGTGAAATCCCTGCAACTCCGTGGACGTAGGCAAATTGCCGAACCACGTAAATATTGTCTTGTGCGTGTGATTATTTTTCTTTGACGTGTGTTTTCTCTATTTATTTTGTTTCTCACAGGTTAGGAATTTTTGGTTAAATTCCCTACACCTCCAACGTAAATCATGCATCAAACAGAAGATGATGGATAGTGGTGGAGAGTTGAAGTCATGAAGATGATGGTGGGATGTGGGGAATTAATTTAAATATTAGGTGATATGGAAAATATAAATGATATGATGAGTAGTGGTATGCTCACCGTTTATTTTAATAAGTACATATATATTGCATGAACGAGCGGATTAATTTTATTAAAAGAAAGAGTTCACATTACACATGCACACGAAATACAACACAACTGGAAATCAACTACCTGACACCACACTACCAAGACTGCCACACATGACTCAACTGGTAACTTAACAACCATTAGGTACAGGGCGAAGCACAAAACGGGTCATATAAGAAGATCTGTCTCGCTCATGTAGAGATGTTCCCCGCTTCGCCAAAAGATTGGCATGCACATGAATTTGCTTTTCTCCATATATGTCTAGGATGGACCTGCCATTGCCGACCTAGAAGAGACCTGCAATCAAAAACCAATTCAACTTCCCATTATTATTGTACATGAATAGATATCCAGTTGTAAATGTAACTGCTGCAACTTAAATAATGCTCCCAAGTGCAGGATTATCACGAAGTAATAATTCAGTAAGTCCGAGGTCGAATTCACAGGAAAAATGGAATTGATTAGCAAACCACAAGAGAATAAAACTAAAATAATAAAGTTTAATTGAAGAGATTTTTGATGGTTTAGTAAAATTAATTTAAATTGAGAGAAGATAATAATATATTAAGGCACTAAAATTTAGGGATCCACACACAACACATCTATTGGTAGTCTTAACGATATTTATTTTATAACTCAACTAAAATTCATATGAAAGATGATCTTAGTCGGATGATTTAACAATAAAAACTCAAGAATTAATTGTTTAAGGTAGTTTCATGAAATTGATTAATTTTAGGTAAAACAAAACTAGTGAATTAGTTCTCAAGTAATATTAAGTATTTAACATGCCTGAAGTCTATGATAAATCAAAGAATTATACAGAAATAAACGCTTTTCTAGATGAGTAAATCAATCAAAAACATAAAAACATAAGCATTAAAACAAATAAATAATTTTTAAGAATATACTAATAAACGGTTAGGTTTCACCCCTTGCCTTAGCAAGGATTCTAGCAAGTCATAACACAAATAAAACTCTGAAAATTGTAAAGAAACATTAAGAAAACCTAGATCATGTTCTATAGCAGCTGCCTCCTGAATTTTGCCCTAAGGAGCCTTTAAATAAGTCAAAAAATCCTATTGCGAGTTGAATTCCCGTTTAGAGAAAATCCCAAGTTTTTAGGTTTCATTTAACCAACGATTTCAGCCCATTTAACTTCAAAATTCAGACTTTTTGTAAACTATAAAGTTGTAGCCCTTTGAGTTAACTTTCTAGCCCAACTCGCATCATCTTGATTGGATATCTCAGCCGAATGTTAAGATTCAAATACTAATTGATGCACAAGTTGGAATTCTCATCTGAATTGGACTTGGATTTGGTGCAAATTTCTTTTAATTCCTTACTCCAATTGAACTCAAATTTAATTGGGTTGGCCTTCTTTGACTTCATCATAGCCCTTGTAAAAGCAAAGTCCATTAGCTTTCTTCTTTGCACAAATCCACTTATTTAATTTCATTATCCCACAAAAGACAAATTCACACATCAAAATTCAATTAAGCACAAAATTGATTATTTAACATTATTCAGCATTATTCAGCATTAAGTATAATAATGCTTTCTAATAATGATATAAATATGCAAAATTAAGCTATTATCAGTAACATTTTTTTTTCAAAGGAAAAAAGATGAAATATTTAGTAATTATATTTAGGCAGCATGAGTTCTGATTGAAGAAGTAAAAAAAAAAAAAAAAGTGTTACCTTTTAAAAGATATTAAGAAAATTTGATAATAGGATATATTTCAATAATAATTTATTGTTGTGTGGTTGACTATTATTGGTCAAAGGTAGTTTACATAGCCCTAGTAGTAATAGGACTCTACTTTGGTGTATGACATGCACTAGAAAACCAAGTCCTTGGTTTAGGACTAGCAGTAGTAGCCAACCTTTGCCTATTATATATTATATTATGTGATGTAGGCACATAATTGTGTTGAGAGAAAGATGTAGCAGCACAATAGGCTTAGTAAATACAACAGGGTGTTCTTTATTTTTTTATGAGAGAGACTCTGGGGTTTAGGTCTTGTGAGAGTGTTTGCATGCCATTGTTGTAATATCCTTATTTTATAGTGGAATTTTCTTTGTTATCGCTTATGGATGTAGGCAAATTGCCAAATTACGTAAATTTTCTTTGTCTATTTTTCTTCTTTTTTCTCTAATCTTACATAAGTGAGTTTATTTTCACAAAAAATTGGTATCAGAGCACCAGGTTGGTTGATCTAATAAAGGTTAATGCTTCTATTGCCAAGGTAGACATAGTTAAGTTCGATGTGTCTATTTTTCTTCTCTTATTTAATCTTACGTAAGTGGGTTTATTTTCACAAAAATTGGTATCAAAGCTCCAAGTTGGTTGATCTAATGGAGGTGAATGCTTCTATTTTCAAGGTAGATGTAATTAAGATTGGTAGCTTTGGGTTAAGGCAGAGAATCATGAAAGAAATATTGGTACAACAAAGCTTGGTGAAGGCTTTGTATGGAAAACAAAGAAACCAGAGAAGATGATTGATGACAAGTGGGTAGAACTTGAGATGAAGATAGTGAGTATAATTCGACTATGTTCGACAGATGAGCTTATGTATGATGTCATGGATGAGGTCAACTACTGCTATATGGTTGAAGTTGAAAAGCCAATATATGTCCAAGTCCCTTAAAATCAACCAACTTATCAGTGAAATGTTGAGGATCAATATAAAATTCAACGATGAAGATAACGCGATGATGCTTTTGACCTCAATCCCAGCTTCCTACGAACATTTGGTTACAATCCTATGTTAGGGAAGGAGGCTTTGGAATTTAAAGAGATCTCAGGAGTCTTGAAGGATCACTACCATCGTAAATAAAATCCGAGTAAGAGTTTTGGTGAAGGGCTCATAGTAAAGGGTAATCAAGATTATGGAAGGGAGAAAGACGAGAATAATGGTTCTACCAGGGACATAGTATACCCAAATCCAAAAGTAAGATAGTGAAGTGATATAAATTCCAAAAGAAGGGGCAATACGTTGAGACTGTCCAGAGTGGAAAAGAGACAAGAATAAAAACAAGGAAGGGTCCTTAAGATCTACTAATGTAGTGGAAGTAGATGCAAATTTAGATGGAGACTTGTGTTATGTTTCATCAAATCTAACTGTTTGATCGATTCTTAGGTTCTAGATTCATCATATTTGTTCCATGTGGATCCACAAGGATTGGTTCGACACATACAAGTTATTTAATTGTGGTTCTGTTCTAATGGAAAATAATGTTGCTTGCAAAGTTGTTAGAATAAGAACAATTAAGTTAAGATGTTTGATAATATCATGAGAACATTATAGGATGTAAGCATGTTCTAGATTTCAAAATGGCTTTATTATAATTTTAAAAATGAGATAATGAAGATACCAAAGGGTGTTATGGTTATGAAGTATGATGAAGAGACAAAATGTAGATGGTAATATCTACAGATTTTTTGGCAACACCATTGTAGGTCGAGTTGCTACAATTATTAAATCTGAGCAGGATGGTACACTTTTGTGGCATAAGTGATTAGGGTATATAGGTGAGTGCAAGGATAGACCTTGGTGGGGGCCCAGGGCCCCATTGCATCCAATTTTCTTTTTAATAGTTATTATATATTTCATTTTTATACTTGAGCATCCCTTCCAAAACCTTAGGCCTCCTTCTCCTCAATAAGCCTAGTTAGCCTCACCCAAATAGCAATTATCCATCCCAAAAACTTAACTAAATTCTTTGTAGTTATAGTAAACTGGTATAAATACCAGTTTTTTTTTTTTTTTTTTTTTTTTGAGAAACAAACACACACACATACAAGGGAGATGAAAAGGGGTTCTAAATACCAGTTGATTGTAGGAAGTTGTTAAAAATAAAATACAATATTTTATTAAGATTATATCTCTTCCTTTAATTAAAAAAACTCAAATTCTCTCTTTTCCTTCATTATTTTAATGAGTTGTTTATATTATTTTGGGAAAAATGCCCATACACCCCTTAAACTTTTAACTACTGGCCAAAAGACCCCCTTAACTTTTTTATTGGCCAATTTACTCCTTAAACTATTCACAACTGCCAAATTAATACTTCAGTTAGTCACACGTTAAAACACTAATGGAATAAACACATGCCACTCACGTGGCTTTTAAATACAAACTGAAAAAAACCCAAACATCCAAAACCCAACGGAAGAGAAGAGAACCAAGTCCAAGTCCGGCAGAGAGAGAGAGAGAGAGAGAGACTGCACGCCGTTCATAGCCACTGCCAAGCTTCTCTCCGCCGTCTCACTGCCCTTGTCCCGGCAGCGCCTTGGTGGTTCCGCCGCACTGTTCAATCTAGGTATGTCTTCTTTTTTTTTTTCTTCTTCTTCTTCTTCTTACGTCTTGCTATTTAAATCTTCTAAGAACTTTTATTTTTTTTTAATCTCCATGTGCGAATTTTTATTGTAGAAATTCTTGTTTTGGTTTAATTTCTGGGTTGGGTCTCTATGAAATTCTTGGTTTTTTACTTTCTCCATGTGCCTTTCACCAACTGTTGCATTTGAGTATGCCATAGAGCTGTTTGATTAAATGCTTGAGAGAGATATGGCTACTGCTAAGGGGGTTTGGTTGCTTGGTTATCCAATTTTCCAAATATGCTGGCCTTCCAAGTTTCCCTTGCAACCCATTTGCTACAAAAAAATATCAAACACAATAATTGGTTCTGTAATGATCCAGAAGCCAATAACTAAATCTTCAATTAGAGAAATTTCATTAATTTTGTCACTTGCAAATATGCCTTGTATCCATCCAAGAAATAATGCAAAGCTACATAAGGATTGATCATAAACATCCAAAATCCTGTTTATGAATCCCTTGGTATTTTTAGTGTGTTCCAGTTTGGTCCAAACTTGCCATGTCTAATTACACTATAGAATTAGTGTAGCACTTTTCTTTTTTATTATGAGAAGATAATGTAGTTTTTCCATATGTTCAGGCAAGGTCACTTTGTAAGTAAGCCTTACGGTCTTAATGTCTTAACAACCATCTTATGCAACATTTGCAATGACGAAGCAGTTGATACTGAAAAATCATAAACATAGTTTCAAAATTTGCATTAAGTCACTAAAGATTTTACCTAGTTTGATCCAAATAAGTTTATTTTTTATGATAATTCATTAGTTGGGATAGAGGGAATTTGATCGCCGAATGTCTTTGTAACTCAACTGATTTAAGGTTTCTAAATACTTTGGAATATGGATCCATTAAAAAGAATATTATTAATTTTTACATTTTTCTACTGTTGCTGGGTGCATCTTTTTTTTTTCCCCTAAAGATACTGGGTGCAGCTAAGTAATATTAATATGTAATATATAGTTTACTGTTAAAGATATGGCTTTTGGTTAGTGTTAAAGATACTGGGTCTCGGTGTAATGATTCCAGCCATATGGTCTACTGACTAAGCCGGCATGTTGTAATATTTTGAATTATGTGAATTGAATATTTTGAATTATGTGAATTGAACTAGCAGCAATCATGCACATGTGCATGAGCAAATTGTTGTATTTTTTTTCTCACTATTCTCTATATTGTTTTTTTTTTTTTTTTAATTATGTTTTCTCCAGCTCTTCTATTAATGTTCTTGTTAATTTTGTATTATAGCCATGGATGAATGTCCACTGTCACTCCCTGGAAATTCACCTTCTATGCCAAATGTACAAGCCCCTCAGACTGATGGCCAATCTGAAATTGTTAATGTTTCAATTGATGTGGAGGATGACGAGGATGACGAAGATTACAATTTGAGTGATTTTTCTGAATCTGATGATGATATAATTGAAGATTTTGGTATGGAGGATGATGGAATCAATAGAGCAATTGGAGGCAAGCAGCTTGAGGGAGTTTGGAATGGTGAAGGAGATTCAGATCATGGGGATAGTGATGAGTTAAGGAGTGCAGAAGGGTCATCTGATGAAGAAGGGAATTCAAGGCCTAGGTTCCCTGAGTTTAACCAGCGCATTGGCATGGAGAATGTACAGCTAGTGAAGGATCAAAAATTTGCATCACATGTCGTCTTCAAGGAGGCACTAAAGGAGTGGTGTATTAAAGAAAAACATGATTTTGAGTATAAGCACAATGATAAGTGGAGAGTGACAGTTGTATGTAAAAAAAAATGTGGTTGGAAGATACATGCATCCCAAACACAAATGGGAGATGCCTTTCAAATCAAAAGTTTTAAAAGCATTCATACGTGTGGCAAGGATCATAAGAATAGTAAGATTTCTTCAAGGTGGCTAGCCAATAAATATTTGCCATTCTTTAGAGATGATCATACTTGGACAGCAAATGCATTGAAGGGTTCAATGTTTAGGGACCATGAAGTTGATATGACTTTGGACCAATGTTATAAGGCTAAGAGAATGGCATTCAAGATGATACATGGTGCTGAGGAGAAGCAGTATGAGAGACTTTGGGACTATGCAGCTGCTATTAGGAAGTGGAATGTGGGTAGCACAGTGAAGATACAAATTGCGAATGATGTGTTTGAGAGAATGTATATTTGTCTTGATGCTTGCAAAAGGGGATTTTTAGTAGGTTGTAGGCCACTTATTGGGATAGATGGTTGTCATTTGAAGGGGACAACAGGTGGATAGTTGCTGGTTGTTGTTGGAAAGGATGGGAATGATAATATCTTTCCAATCGCTTTTGCTATCGTTGAAATTGAGAATAAAAGCTCTTGGACCTGGTTTCTAGAATTCTTGTTGGATGACATCGGACATGTGGATGAGAATGGATGGGTCTTTATCTCAGACCGATAGAAGGCAAGAAACAATTAATGTGCATGTGAATTATTTATTTATTTTTTTAAAATATCATGATCTATAACATGAATTTGAATTACTAATGTATATTTGCGTATTTTTTATGGCAGGGATTAGTAGAGACCTTTAAAGATTTGATGCCTAATGCAGAGCACAGATTTTGTGTTAGGCATTTACATGCAAATTTCAAGAAGGATTTTCCTGGGAAGATACTCAAAGATGCAATGTGGAGTGCTGCTAGGGCAGCAACAAAGAATTCTTTTGACTTCCACATGGATGAGTTGAAGAAGCTAGATGTGAAGGCATATGAGTGGCTTGTGAAGTTAGATGTGAGAACATGGAGCAGACATGCTTTTAATCCAAGAAGCAAGAGTGACACTCTAGTAAACAATATAGCAAAGTCTTTCAATGCTTGGATTTTGGAGGCTAGGGATAAACCAGTGTTGACAATGATGGAGATCATAAGAGTGATGTTGATGCAAAGGTTGCAAACCAAAAGAGATCATATGAGAAGGTATGAAGGGAGGGTTTGTCCAAGAATCTATAAAAAGCTTGAGAGGATAAAAAGCGAGGTTGGACATTGCATTTCTCGTTGGAATGGAGAGTCCAAATATGAGGTGGAGTATATTTATGGTGGAAGATATGTGGTGGACTTGAATGAGAGGACTTGTGGTTGTGGGAGATGGGGATTGAGTGGAATCCCATGTTTTCATGCTGCTGCTGCAATAATTGAGCATGGAGAGCAACTTGAGACTTACGTAGACATTGCTTACACTAAGGAGACATTCCTAAGTTGTTACCAATGGATGGTAAGCCCACTTCCAAGCCATGAACAGTGGCCAAAAACACCCTATGACCCAATCAAGCCCCCAAAATTTACAAAGAAAGTAGGCAAGCGTAAGAAGGTAAGAAAGAGGGAGGCAGGAGAACCTATTAATGCATTTAGGGTGAGCAAGAAAGGAACTGCCATGAAATGTGGGAATTGTTTCCAGTGGGGCCATAATCAAAGAACTTGTAAAGCTCCTGATAACCCCAACAAGAAGGCTTATAAAAAGAAAAAGAAAGGGCAATTAGGACAATCATCTACATCTGGAGCTAAAGGGAGTAAAAAATTATTGGTAAATTTCAAGTACTACTTTGTTGAACTTTTCATCCAAATTTCAAGTACTACTTTGTTAAACTTTTCCAACTTTTTTGGCTTTTTATAGGGTACACAGCAATCAAATATAGGTAATCAACAGTCAAGTCAAAGTCGTACAAAGGACAACACTAGTGGAAGCAAGAAGGATAAGGGAAAGGCTAAGGTTTAGTGGCAGCAAGAAGATAAATAATTTTTTAGTTCAATAATTTGTTTAGTGATACACAGCCTTCTAAAAATACTGATGGAGCCAGTATACTTTTGTTTTTCAATATTGCTTGGAAAGTGTAATTATTGATTTATTGAGTGTTATTTTTTTGGCAAACAATATACCATTTGTAAACACTTATTTGATATTTCAATTCATGGCATATTGAGATCCTTTTAAGAATACTGATGGAGCCAGTATACTTTTGTTTTTCAATATTGTTGGAAAAGTGTAATTATTGATTTATTTTCTTAGAGTTATTGCATAAAGTTCAATTCATGGCAGATTGGGACACATTCATTTTTGGTGGTTATTGCATAAAGAGAAGAAGTACGAATCAACCAAATCACTCATACAACTTGAATCAAAATAAAGAGAAGAAGTAAGATCATCCCAAGATTGTTTACTTTCCTTGTTGACTACTTGAATTATTACAGTGTCAAATCTACATCATACAACTCAAACCCTCCATAGCAGCCTCTCAATTTAATGGCTGTAAGAGAACCTATAACAGAAGGGGGACATATCCCATTGGCTTCTATTTTTCATTGCTCCTATATGACTTGAAACCTTTACAAGTATCAATGGAAGAAGAAAAAAAAATGTAACTATACATTTCTTCCATCTAAAGAATAGAAACAGATTTCATATTTCTTGCAGTCACAAGGTTCCTAAAGATCTGGTAGTGTTATCTTCCCAAAGTTGTTGCAATCAAGCTTACTGAAGTAATCGCAGATCAGCAATATATCTTTCTCCCCAATCTTTCCCATCTCTTTGAGCTTGTAAATTACATTCTCTGATTTGCTGAAACAAATAAGGGAAATATTTAGGGTTGATTTCTACATGAAGAAGGAGAAAATTAAGAAATAATAATTGAAGTGCTATATAAACAGACAAGCTTTTAGTAGTCTTGATTCCAATTAGGTTAGTAACAAGGCCTCGATTCCAAATAAGTTAGTAGAATCATCAAATTGATAAACTATTATCACACATGGGACAAATGTCTAGCACCATTATATTGGCAATATACTAAACATAATTGATTAAAAGGTTATAGATTAAAAGGTTAAAATGTCTAGCACCATTATCAACATGATTTGCTTAAGTAATAGCAGACAAATCCATAATTATAGCCATGATTTGCTACATTCTTAATGAAAACATGTAACACATACAAGCACGCACAAAGGAAACCAAGTAGCAGCTGCATAGTCCAAAAGATTGTTGACCAAAAGATGATCTAATAAAGGAGGCCTGGCCTTAAATAAAATGATGTGCATAAAATTGCTACCAAAACACCGGACTGAGTCTATATGAAACATCTTTCAAGAACATATAAATTTACATTCTTTGCTTATGCCTATCCAATTATACAGAACTTAATGGCCTAAGTAACCTAAGCAGAAATAAGATATTAAACATCTGTGACAACCTTTATGTGGAAGTACAGACCCAAGGTTAACTCAAGTAAGGAGGTGCTTGATTCCAAATACAAGAATTGGTTCTGGATCATTACAGAACCAATTATCGTGTTTGATATGTTTTTGTTGCAAATGGGTTGCAAGGGAAACTTGGAAGGCCAGCATATTTGGAAAATTGGATAACCAAGCAACCAAACCCCCTTAGCAGTAGCCATATCTCTCTCAGGCATTTAATCAAACAGCTCTATGGCATACTCAAATGCAACAGTTGGTGAAAGGCACATGGAGAAAGTAAAAAACCAAGAATTTCATAGAGACCCAACCCAGAAATTAAACCAAAACAAGAATTTCTACAATAAAAATTCGCACATGGAGATTAAAAAAAATAAAAGTTCTTAGAAAATTTAAATAGCAAGACGTAAGAAGAAAAAAAAAAAAAGACATACCCAGATTGAACAGTGCGGCAGAACCACCAAGGAGCCGTTGGGACAAGGGCGGCAAGACGGCGGAGAGAAGCTTGGCAGTGGCTATGAACGGCGTGCAATCTCTCTCTCTCTCTCTCTCTCTCTCTCTCTCTCTCTCTCTCTCTCTCTCTCTCTCTCTCTCTCTCTCTCTCTCTCTCTGTGTTGGACCTGGACCTGGTTCTCTTCTCTTTTGTTGGGTTTTGGATGTTTGGGTTTTTTTCAGTTTGTATTTAAAAGCCACGTGAGTGGCATGTGTTTATTCCGTTAGTGTTTTAACGTGTGACTAACTGAAGTATTAATTTGGCAGTTGTGAATAGTTTAAGGAGTAAATTGGCCAATAAAAAAGTTAAGGGGGTCTTTTGGCCAGTAGTTAAAAGTTTAAGGGGTGTATGAGCATTTTTCCCTATTATTTTAAATGAAGTGATAAAAAAATAGAACATTTGATATTATATGTATTGTAGATTGAGATGGTAAAGTAGATAAAGTACCTTTTTGAGATGTCAAAAGCTAAACTTTTTAGCACCACCACTGTAAATGCTCTAATTTCAACCCAAAAAAAAAATCCTAACCAGCCTAGTATTAAAAAAAAAAAAATGATTTTGTTTTTGTCTTTGTCTTTGTTGTTAATGTATTTAGAAACAACGATTTTGAGTATTTATATTTTTTTTTAATACTATATGATACCTATTTAAAGTTTTTTTTTTTTTCCAATCCTCACTGGCTTAAAATCTTGGGTCTGTCCTTGGGTGAGTGTGGTATGAGGGAATTGCAGAAAAGAAATCTATTGGTTGGAGTTAAGTCATGTAAATTAGATTTCTATAAATACTACCTTTTGGGAAAGTAGTGTAAGGTGCAATTTGAAACTTCCACACACAATACAAAGGGAGTTTTGGATTATTTTCATTCTGATATTTTGGAACCAGTGAAGGTTACCTCTAAAGATGGATTTCGATATTATATGAGTTTCATTGATTACTATTCTTGGAAAGTTTGAGTTTACTTTTTGAAAAGCAAGTCTAATGCATTTGCAAAGTTCAAGAAGCGTAACATTGAAGTGAAAAACCAAACTGGAAGGAAGGTCATGTGTCTTAAAACTAATAATGACACTTAGTACACAAATAATGAGTTTTTGAGGTTTTGTGAAAAGTATGGCATCAGAAGGCACTTTATGGTACCAAGAACGTCTCAACAAAATGGAAGAGCTGAGAGGCTTAATAGAACATTTGGTGAAATATCTACGTGTATAAGACTGAATGTTGAGCTTTCTAAGGTCTTCTGGGTTGAAGTTGTGAATATGGCGTTCTTTGTTCTTAAAGGAAAATTCTTAGTTTACATTGAGAGAAAGAAGTAGCCACAAAATAGACTTTAGCAAATACAATAGGGTGTTCTTTATTCTTCATAAGAGAGAGAGCCAAGTATATACTTGGTGTTTGAGACTTGTGAGAATGTTTGTGTGCTACTATTGTAATATTTTTATTTTATAGTGAAACTTTCTCTATCGCCGCTTGTGTATATAGGAAAATTGCTAAACCACGTAAATTTTCTTGTATTTTTTTTTCCTTCTCTCTTCTTTAATCTTGTGTAAGTGAGTTTATTTTCACAACATTTATTCTTTTCCATTAAAATTTATATATAAAAAATAAAGTGTGAAGATGATTGTATAAAAAATGTTCATAATATTGTTTTCAATTATTACGGTTGCCATGACATACATTGACAATCCACCCAAACCATGATACCACCAAAACCAAACTTAACAACACCAGAACTAACAATCCACCCCAACAAAAAACAACTGTGAATACCACATAGATCTAAAATGACGACCTAGAATGATGACCTAAATCTGAGGAGTGAGAGAGAAGAAGTCCGAGGGAGAGAAGAGTGGATAAATAAATAGAAAACATGATTCAGATGTTGCTACAGTAATATTTATATTTAGATGTAATTGCAGCATGTCGTAAAATACTTTAAAAAATGGCTCACCGAATGTAGGGTTTTTGTGAATAGTGTACCCCTATTTGCATTTTTAAGGACTTTTGCATGTTCTTAATTAGCTAGGATAAAATAAATATGATTATCAAAGACTTCTATCTTCCACGAAGAGTCTACTGTGCTTTATAGAAATATAATAAAAATAGAAAGGTCCATGTGGGCATAAAGCAGTGAGCTTTTTTTTGAGGTTATTTTTTGTTTTCGGAGTAAGACTGGAAGGTATTTTAAGCTTTTTATTGTTTTAGCAGCCGAGGATGAAAAAAAAAACAAAAAAATAAATAAATAAATAAACAAAAGAGCTTCATGCAAAAATAAATAAAACACTCAACATGGGAATAACAAGGCTGGTGAAGTCTATATCTGAGAATATCTACCCACATGGGAAGAGCAAGGTTGGTGAAGTCTGAGACTGCTTGAGACTATCTACCAAACGATGGTGATCCAAGCAACTATATATCAACCCTCTCTTCACAATCACTACCCTGCCCCCCATTTCCCCCCCTCACTCCGCCTCCACCCTTCCGCTCATTTCCCTCCCTTACTCCACCTCCACTAGCGCCAGCATTTCAGTTTCCTCCAATCCCACCATTTCGCCCTTTCACTTCATCACGACCACCACCCAAACCACAGAGGCCTCCAAGACAACCACAACCAGAATCCGTGCCCCTCGTGCTGGGGAGTATCTTGGCTCTAACAACATTAACCGGCATCCTCGCAGTGGTGATTTACAATCGTCAACGCAACCAGCCTCAGACAGTACCAGCGCTTCCAATCCAAGTCATTCTACCGCCAGATCTGAATCCGAAGGAGGAAAAGCCTAATTCGCTTACATGCGAGGAGCCGTGTAAGTGTACACACGATCTGCCAACACGGGTAGAGCCGTATAGGTGTGTAACATACTGATATACGACTACTAGTGAAGGTAATTTTTTTTTTTTTCCTATCAGTTGGACTTTTCTTTTTAATTTTTGCCAATTTTTACCATTCGGTCCGATATGAGTATTTGGGTGTTAGAGGTTCTACTGTAATGGCTTTTTTTTTTTTTTTTTGAGAATTTAGTTTTGGATTGCTTGTATTTGGGTGTTAGAAATGTTTCTTATCTCTATTCTATATGCGTTTGACAAGGTGGGGAGAACTTGGATGGTCTTTTGTGTCAAAGGAATTACTATGACCTACGGACAGCTGAGTTGTTCCTCCAAAGTAGTCCAAACCAGTAATAGTAGGGGTTTAAAACAACCCTTACTTAACTTTTTTTTTTTTTTTTTGAGAAACACTTAGGGGGTGTTTGGTGAGTGTTTCCAAATAACAATTTTCAGTTTTTAAACAACATTTCACGCATTTCCACACACTTTTTCATCCACACGCATTTTCACAAAAATTTTTAAACAACAATTTTCAGTTTTTAAACACATGTACCAAACGGGCCCTTAACTTCTTAAATAACAAAACCAAACCAAACCCATGTTAGATTTGAGAGGAGTGTCATTCACAATATTTTTACAATACTTTTATAATAAATTTTAGTTGCTAGTTTATTACTGATTATAATTTGAATCTATCATTAAAATTATTTTTTTGTGCATCAATGATATTAAGTAATAGCTTACCATTCAAGATATAACATTTCTCTAGATGAGGAGTTTTTTTTTTTTTTTTAGAATACTAAATATTTTTAACACACATAAATGGGGAAAGGAGAAAAAGTTTTAAAGAAAACTCTAGTTAAAAAAAATTAACTAGAAAAACACAAATAAATTTATAAACAGACAAAATGAAAAAACTTGAAATAAATTTGAAATCCAAAAGCTCATACTCATCGTTTCCTATTTAGTTTTAGTGAAATTTGTCTCTCTCAAGAGGTCTTTCTCTCTCAAAAATCTAGATTAGTTTCCTTATTCACACACACACACACACACACATATATATATATATATAATTACTTTAATGTTTTCAAAATTTAGCCTACAAAAATAAGAGTTGACCCCCCCCATCCATCCCCGCCCCAAAATATTTGAATTAGTCAAATAATACTTTAAAAAAAATATTTGGTCTAATAGTTATAGAGACATAACTTTATTTTTCGCAATTTTATTTTTTATTATAAAATGTGTTGTTATATTTGTTAAATATTTGATAAAGTATAGCACCAAACATATTTGGATCTATTTTTTTCAACCCGTTATGTAGCAACTAACAAGTTATTGACTCATTAAAAAAAAAAAATCTTGTCACTAAAACTACATAATCTCTTTAGTTACCATATAATGGGTTTGAGTAAGATAGTTTCAAATATGTTTAGAGCATAACTTATTACTCCAAGTTTTAAATCATTCATGTTTTTGAAAATATCATTAGTTCAATTGAAATATTTTTTACTTACTTTAATATAAAATTTGATAATTCATATTAAAAATGAAACTTTTTAAGAATTTCACTATGAAAATGGTAACAATGAATTTTATTTTATGAAAGATCACCATCAAACATAATTTTGATTGAAAATACTAAGTTTTTTTTTGGTTAGGTGTGTGTATATATATAACTTATCAAATAAAAACGTGTGTGTATATATATGTATGTGTGTATAATAAAAAAATGTGTGTGTGTGAGAGATTGTCTTGATAAATATATTAGTGCCGAAATTTAGGTCCTAAACAAAAATTCCTAGCTCTACACTTGGTTAGTCTTAGAATTTTATGGCCGATGAGTGGTGCTTATGCGGCCCATAGACGTGTTTTTCAAAAGAATGGTGAAAACGAAGACATGACTAACATTTGTCAAAGGTGCAAAGCAATGTTTTCTTTTTCATCAAGGTTTTATTCCTCTGTGTGTGTGTGTGTGTGTGTGTGTGTGTGTGTGTTTTTTCAAATAACTATTTAACCGCTGACTTTCTTTTTACATTAACAGTATTGAAGAAATGGTTGCTAACTAATGCGCATGGGCGAATTTTGTGGAATTGGCTACAATGTAATAACAAAGATTAATGTCTTTT